>NC_056743.1:1941343988-1941526686 GCF_019279795.1 Protopterus annectens
CAATTGTAAGTTGGTTAAATTGTATTAGGTGAGGTAATTCAAGCCAGCCTAGTTGTTTAAGATTCAGACAGTGATGAGTCCTATATGGAGAGTTTGTAGCAAATCTGGCAATATTGTTATATGATGTAGCTAGTTTGTTAAGATTATGCTTAGAAAGATTGGTGTATATGGGGGAAGCATATAATAGGGTAGAGATTAAGTGGGTTCTAGCTATTGTGGTTCTGGCTTCTGATGTCAGGAAAGATTTGATTCTATAGAGAGATCTGAGTTTTCTGTTAGTAGATTTTATTGCCATACTGTGCTCTCTCTGCCAGGTCCTGATGCTGGTACTGTGTGGAGATAAAAGTTGGGACTTTTTTATTTATAAGAGATTTTCTAGGGATGACAGGCCCCCTTCAGCCAATATAGGCACACCCATCCCATAAAGGCCCTAGGCAACTGTCTAGTCCTGGATCCAGCTCTGAATGTAGTTTCCTGCCCAGAAAATACACATTTTATGAATGCAAGTCCACAATGCAGATTATGTTACATATTTTACAGAGCTGAAATATATTTTACATATGTGCCAATAGTCTAAAATAAAAAAGGGGAAAAAAGTAAATTTTAAATAAGTTTCTCTACATTCTCACCACAATTATTTATTTAGTATTCGAAATCTGCCAGAATAAAGAGTGAAAAAGGCAATATTAAATAAATCTGAGTCTTTCGCTGACTTCTGGACTACATCTGATTTATTAGGAATCCAGTCTAATTAGCAGTCTTGTATGATAACGGTGGCCCTCTGATCTGGCCATTTTCCATCCATTGTATCATGTAATTGGTACTGTATCATTTTATATTTCTTATACTAACTGAGTGATCTCATGTATCTAAACCTTTTGTTAATTCTAAATATACTACAACAACATCTAGCCTAATATCAAGGGATGTGCATATAGGGTCATAAAATCAGGTACACTAGTGAGGATCAAATGGCCTTCTACAAAGCCACATTGATAAAGATGATAGATATGAATTAAAATTTGTTTCCCTCATAGTAATAATATGTATTTGATAGAAATATATATATATATATATATATATATATATATATATATATATATATATATATATATATCTTCTTCTCTTTTGGCTGTGTTCCCGTTAGGGGTCGCCACAGCGGAACATCTGTTTCCATTTCTTCCTGTCCACTGCATATTGCTCTGTCACACCAACCACCTGCATGTCCTCTCTCACCACATCCATAATCCTTATCTTAGGCCTTCCTCATTTCCTCTTACCTGGCAGCTCCATCCTTAACATCCTTTCCCAATATTCCCATCATCCCTCCTCAGCACATGTCCAAACCAATGCATTCTTGCTTCTCTGACGTTGTCTCCAAAGCGTCCAACCTGAGCTGACCCTCTAATATACTGATTCCTAATCCTGTCCATCCTTGTCACACCCAGTGCAAATCTTAACATCTTTAACTCTGCCACTTCCAGCGCTGCCTTTTTGTCAATGCCGCTGTCTCCAACCCATATAACATAGCTGGTCTCACTACCCTCTTGTAGACTTTCCCTTTCACTCTTACTGGTACCCGTCTATCACAAATCACTCCTGACACTCTTCTCCACCCATTCCATCCTGCCTGTACTCTCTTCTTCAACTCTCTTCCACACTCACCATTACTCTGAACTGTTGATCCCAAGTACTTAAACTCATCCACCTTCGCCAACTCCCTGTATCCTCACCATTCCTCTATCCTCCCTCTCATTCACACACACATATTCTGTCTTAGTCCTGCTGACCTTCATTCCTCTCCTCTCTAGAGCATATCTCCACCTCTCCAGGGTCCCTACTCTCACTACAGATCACAACGTCATCTGCAAACATCATAGTCCATGGGGCCTCCTATCTCTCGTCTGTCAACCTGTCCATCACCACTGCAAATAAGAAAGGGCTCAGAGCTGATCCTTGATGTAATCCCACCTC
This sequence comes from Protopterus annectens, assembly GCF_019279795.1. Taxonomy (NCBI): domain Eukaryota; kingdom Metazoa; phylum Chordata; order Ceratodontiformes; family Protopteridae; genus Protopterus; species Protopterus annectens. The sequence continues at coordinate 1,941,345,963 of NC_056743.1, forward strand.
CATCTTAAACGGATCTGTCACTCCCACTGCAGACTTCACCACTGTCACACTATCCTTGTACATATCCTGTACCACTCTTACATACTTCTCTGCCACTCCTGAATTCCTCATACAATACCACAACTCCTCTCTAGGCACCCTATTATATGCTTTCTCCAAGTCCACAAAGACACAATGCAACTCCTTCTGACCTTCTCTAAATTTCTCCATCAACACTCTCAGAGCAAACATCGCATCTGTAGTGCTCTTTACCAGCATGAAACCATACTGCTGATCGCTAATCATCACCTCCCTTCTTAACCTAGCTTCCACTACTCTTTCCCATAACTTCAAGCTGTGACTGATCAGGTTTATCCCTCTGTCGTTACTACAACTTGGCACATCACCTTATTCTTAAAAATAGGTACCAAAACACTTTTTCTCCACTCCTCAGGCATCCTCTGACTTTTGAAGATTTCATTAAACAATCTGGTTAAAAACTCCACTGCCATTTCTCCAAAGCACCTCCATGCTTCCACTGGTATGTCATCTGGAAAAACAGCCTTTCCATTCTTCATCCTCTTTATAGATGTCTGTACTTCCTCCTTGCTAATCTGTTTCACTTCCTGATTCACTATCCCCACATCATCCAACCTTCTCTCTCTCTCTCTCTCATTCTCTTCATTCATCAGTCCCTCAAAGTACTCTTTCCATCTGCTCAACACAATCTCCTCACTTGAGAATACTTTTCCCTCACTACCCTTTATCACCCTTACCTGCTGCACATCTTTCCAAGCTTGGTCCCTCTGTCTAGCCAATCAGTACAGGTCCTTTTATAATTTGATCGAACTATTTTTCCTTCACAGTAACAGAGGTTTGATAATCATAATAACAGTGTGATATTTTTAGAAATAGCATGTGACATAGCATCTGGAAGTGCAGAAAAGAAATATGCATTAGCTTAACAGAATGTGCTTGTGTGGAACAAAAAGTATTATACTTCTAAATGTTTTTATAACAAATGGCATTAACAATAGAGGCCTGTTGAAATATCTTAAACAGTTGAATGTACACAGATATTCAAGTGAAAAGAGAAATGGCTAACACAGCAGAAAATGTTACAGACTATCCTATCAATGAAAGAACATTTCAGCCTGCTGAGAACTGGTTTTCTCTGGATGGGCATGGCTAACACAGCAGAACAAGTTACAGACTATCCTATCAGTGAAGGAACATTTCTGAAAGAACATTTCAGCCTGCTGAATAAACCGGTTTTCTCTGCATTGAGATAACGATGCAGACAAAGAAGGCTTCAATACAGGAAAAGAATGCTTTCATCAAGGACAAAGTTTTGAAACTATAAAATTGGTTGTAAAAGACTTTTTGATGGACATTTTTGTAATTTGAGTCAGCTGAGGAAGTGCAGTGCATCTGACAGTGATCTCTGTTATAAAAACACAGTTGTACAGCTTGCCTGTGGGCCTGTTGCTGATAAATTCAATTTAACAAAAGATCCAATAGTGGCAAATACTAGAGATATAGGACTTTATAAGACTACTCAAACCTGTTTCGGGTACATTTACCAGTTAGTTCTGTTAACTGTACTGGCCTGTAGTTATCCAATACGTTTATTCTGCCCCTCATGCAGTGGGGTAATACGAGGTGGCCTTTACTTATTTGGGACAATGTCCCTTAATGGCAGTGAGTTGAATATGATTAAAAGAGGTTCAATTAGTTCATCCTTAATTATGCAGATAAACTGTCTGGAGACTATCAGGCCCCACACTGAATGAACATTTGCCAGAGATTGTTGAACCATTTTAGAAGTAATAATAAGGCTGACTGAATTGTGTGTGTGTCATATGTAGGCTTTTCCATAATACTAGGTAAACAGTAGTGGCAAAGTATGTGCTGAATATATCAGAGATGGTTGGTATGTCACAGTGTTATCATAGACATCCTACTGCTTTTATATGTGAACTCACATATTTTAAAGTAATATTTTGTGTGGTCCTTCATTTTAGACAGATAATTTTACAGTTTTGGTTAGCACCAACAATAACTCCTTTCAGAAATCCGCAAGCATCATTTAGTTTCTTTTTTATTAGCAATAGTTTTGTGTTTCCTTTAAACAGGATAGTTCCTGCTTTTGATTTTTAACGTTCTTTCTATTTTCCTGCACCACCATTGCAGTTTAAACTTTCCATCTCCACCCACATATTTGCACAACTATCATAGAGATTAGATTGTATTAAATCACCCCATACAGAATACAAATCATTATAAAACCTTTCTATTATATTAAGATTCAATTTTTTCCTTAACCAAAAGGTTTGTGTTACATGTGACTTGAGGGGCATTTATTTTCTAGTAAAGACTGACTCTGAAATTGACTCCAGTATGGTCAGAGTTACCAAATGGCTCTCTACCTTTTAAGTCCAGGACGAGACCCTGTTCATTGATTACTCCTAAATCAAGTATATTAAAACCCTGAATAGAAAAAGAGACTAACTGGGTGTAGTTATTTATTAATATTAAAATAAAAAAAAATCAGTGTCAGAATGAGAATCCCTTGAATATGAGGGCCAATATGTGTGGGGGTATTATAGTCACCCAATAAAGTAGTTGGGCGATAGTTTATTAGAATTTCAAAGTTATTTAGAAACCCCACATTTATAAAATAGTTCATATTTGGAGAATGATATCAAGCACAATTCTGATTGATTTAGGAAAGTAGGCACTTCTAGTAACATACTTACACATTTCTGAGCCAATAAACAGTGACAAAAAGTATAATACAAAATGTGAAATACTGTGATGTGTAATGGTGCAGAGGGTGGGAGCGATTCAGGAACACATGTACCACAGCCATTCAGTGCCACAAAATATCCCAGCTGGTATGACATGCAAATGCGCATATAGCTACAGTCATGGTATTTATACACCTACATACTAGCTATACTTGAGGCGTCCTACATGAACTCCAAGAAGAGCTAAACCCAAACATAAAACTACTGTTCAATCTCAGCCTTACTACAGGATATGTGCCCAAAGAGTGGTGTACAGCAACAGTGGTCTCTCTCCATAAAGGTGGTGCCTCAACGGATCCTGGAAACTATCGCCTCATAAGCCTGACTAGCTTGGTCTGCAAAGCTATGGAAAGGATCATCATGGACCTCATAAATAAAGATATTGGGGACCTACAGACACTGGATCCTACCCAGTTCGGCTTTGTTAAGGGCAGATCCTGCCTCTTAAACCTGGTTGATTTCTTTGAAACAGTCACCAAGGCCATTGACGAGGGGAAGGTGGTCCACACAGCCTACCTGGACCTCGCAAAAGCCTTCGATACAATACCCCACTCGGGCATTATAGATAAGCTCACCAGCTTAAATATAAACCCCTATGTCACTAGATGGATTGCAAACTGGCTCAAGGACAGAACCCATATGGTTAGAATTGCTGGAGCCATGTCAGACTCCAAACCAGTTACAAGTGGTGTCCCACAAGGCTCAGTCCTGGGACCTCTCTCATTCAGTATATATTTCTCAGAGGTACAGGCCAACACGGAAGGACTGTGGCTGACCAAGTTCGCAGATGACTGCAAACTGGGCGCCATAATCGACTCTCCTGCCGACACAAGCATCCTCCAAAAGGGCATCATAGAAACAGACAACTGGTGCCAGAGCCATGGCCTCAAGCTAAATGCCAAAAAGTGTATAGTCATCCCCTTTGGCAAAAACAAAGTGCCCACAAATTACTGCATAGGTGGTAATCTATTAAGTACAGAAGAAGTAATTAGGGACCTGGGGACCCAAGTTGATAGCAATCTCTCATTTGACAACCACGTGGCCAAAGTGGTTAGAAAAACATTTTATATAGCCCACCTAATCATGAAGGATTCACATCTAGATCGGGGAGGTCATCGTGCCTCTTTACTCATCCCTCATCAGGCCCATAATTGAGTACAATGCCCCTTTTGGGATGTACCTTACCAGACACCTGCAGCAACTGGAAAGACCCCAAAAGTACCTCACCAAGAGGATCAAAGGGCTCAAACAGATGCCATATGCTGCCCGGTTAAAGAATCTCCAGCTCTACTCAGTGGCATACCGCCTGCTCAGAGGCGATCTGTGCCTGACGTATAAAGCCATGTCCAACCTGGAATTAATGGACATGCTGCACCTCAGAAAATCCAAATCCCATCGAGCTATGCTCGAGAGACTTGAACCTCAGCACTGAAATAAATAGGACATGCTGGAGGGACAGATTCATAACCCAGAGACTCCCTTCACTCTGGAATAAAATCCCAGTCCAGGTTAGGCAGAGTCCCTCATTGACTCTCTTCAAGAGGAATCTTGATGAGTGGATGGGAGATCGTAGGTTTACCCCGGGTATCACTTCTGTGTCACTGTTAGACAGAGGCACAGTATACTAACCTCGAAAAAGGGCATAGCAAAATAAATTTAAAATGGGTGGCGAAAGCCAAACACATTCTGGCTAGGCTTATAAATGCCCTAGGGCAGATAGCCTAGTTTGAACCTATGAACCTATTTATACACCTACCTATTAGCTACACTCATGGTGTTTATATGCCTACCTACGAGCTGCACTCATGGCATTTATACACCTACCTATTAACTGCACACATGGTGTTTATACACCTACCTACTGGCTACACTTATGACATTTATACACCTACCTGCTAGCTACATTTGTGGTGATTATACACCTACCTGCTCGCTACATTTGTGGTGTTTATATACCTACCTGCTAGCTACATTTGTGGTGTTTACACACCTACCTGCTAGCTACATTTGTGGTGTTTATACACTTGCCTGCCAGCTACATTTGTGGTGTTTATACACCTACCTGCTAGCTACATTTGTGGTGTTTATACACCTAAGTGCTATTTATGCTTGTGACATTTATACACCTACCTGCTAGCTACATTTGTGGTGTTTATACAGCAACCTGCTAGCTACATTTGTGGTGATTATACACCTAAGTGCTATTTATGCTTGTGATATTTATACACCTACCTGCTAGCTACATTTGTGGTGTTTATACAGCAACCTGCTAGCTACATTTGTGGTGATTATACACCTACGTGCTATTTTTGCTTGTGACATTTTATACACCTACCTGCTTAATTAATAGTGTTAAGCATGGCCTTAATTAACAGTGTTAAGCATGGCCTTGCAGATCCAGTCCTTAAGCTGTTTAACCACTAGTGTTGCCCCTGATGAGTGGTGCACTGCAATGGCGATGACCCTCCATAAGGGAGGCCTTACAACTGACCCAGGTAATTACAGACCTATCAGATTATGAGCCCTGTCTGTAAAGCCATGGAATGTATGATAACTGACCTCATAAACTATGAAATTAAGAACCCTGTTAAACTTGACTCCAACAGTTTGCTTTTTTTAAGGCTTGATCCTTTCTGTTCAAATTGATAAACTTCTTCAAAAGGATTATGGAAGCAGTAGATGGTGGTCATGCATGGCATATCTTGGCCTGGCCAAGGACGTTGACACCATTCTCCACGCTGGCATCACTGAAAAGCAAAATGCTGTAAGAATCAATCCACATGTGATGAGATAGATAGCAAACTGTCAAAGGCATTAACCACATTGTGAGTTGCAGGTGCCTTATTAGAAAGCATGAGTGACCAGTGCTGTCCCTTATGGTTCTGTGCTGGAACATCTCCTTTTTGGCATTTATTTCTCAGATCTCCAAGCAGAGAGCCAAGGCCTTTGGCTAGCAAAGTTTATAGATGACTGCAAATTGGTTATTGTTGTTATGTCACCCTATGACACTGAAACTTTCCAGAATAAATTACCCCTAGCAAACTCTCGGTGTACTAAAACTGGACTCAAACTAAATGCTAAAAAGTATCATATCATCCCCTCATTATACGATATAGACAATGCATCTCTTCAAAATGAAAATGTAGTCAGGTGCCTAGGTAATTAGTGTGATAGCTCCTGTGGCAGATTATAATAAGAGAGAAATGGGTGGCCGCACAGGGCCCACATCTTAAAGAAGTCCATGGACAGCCAACAAAATAGTTTAATTAAAAAAGAAAAAAACTGGTTAGCTTATCTGCACCTGAACATGCCTACTTCCACTGCCTTCTTCCATAATTATGGAAAAGAAAGTTAAATGATAAGCAATGGCTGCGAGTACTTCTTACATACACTCTCAGAGCCTTCTACTTGTGCACGCACAGAATGGATCAGTGCCACTACTTTTATTTTATTTTATATTTATTTATACCTTTACCAATAAATAAATAAATGTCAATCCTTTGCGTACTGCCTGTACTTTATATTTGTTGGCTTCCTGTGATTCATTGGGAAGTCAAGGAACAGAAAGCCTGGTAATATTAGATAGTATAAGGGAGAGATGGAGATGTATGATGGATGGACAGATGGACATGTTCACTTTAACGTCAGGTAAGTATTTATTTATTTATTTTCTAATCCTGGCAGACAGTCAGATATAATAGATTCCAAACCACCAAGCAGAAAAAAAACAAGTAGAACAAAACAACCAAGACCAGTGTTTCAAGAATCACAAATTTAATAAACACACAAACTCTCTAGCACCTCGGCATACAAGCTTTCCAGGAGATAATACTTACAAAAATATATACCCCATTTATAGTAATATCAATATGACAATCAATCAATTATTCAGTAAAAAAATATACTAATAAAACTTTTCCATTACAAAAGACACTTCCAGTTCATAGGTTCATAGGTAAGTACTAGGCTATTTGTCCGGTGGCATCTATAAGCCAAGCCAGAATGTGTTGGTTTTCGCTTCCCCCTTAGATTAGTTCCCTGTGCCTTGGTCCAGCAGAGCCCTTAGTTCCCTGTGTCTCTGTCCAGCAGAGCCACTGCAGTGATCCCTGGGGTAAATTTTCTGTTTCCCATCCACTCGTCAAGGTTTCTCTTGACGAGTGTTAGTGAGGGTGTCTGCCTAATGTAGATTGGAATCCTGTTCCAAAGCATGGGGAGTCTCTGGGACAGGAATCTATCCCTCCAGCATGCCCTATTTATCATTGTGGTGATATTTAGATTCCTAGAGCATGTGGCTCTTGGGGATTTGTATTTTTTTTTAGGTGGAGCATGTCCATCAATTCTGGGTTGGACATGGCCTTTTATGTCAGGCAGAGATCACCTCTGAGTAAGCGGTATGCAACCGAGTACAGCTGGAGTTTCTTCAGTCGGGCTGCATAGGGCATATGTTTGAGGCCAGTAATCCTCTTGGTGAGGTACTCCTGTGGTCTTTCCAGCTGTTGCAGGTGTCTTGTATGGTACATCCCAAATGGGGCATTGTACTCTATTATGGGTCTGATGAGTGATGAGTAGAAGGGCACAATAACCTCTTTTGTTCTAGATGCAAACCCTTTTGTGATTAGGTGGGCCACATAGAAGGATTTTCTAACCACCTTGGCAATATGATTATCAAAGGAGGGATTCCTATATACACAAAAGATGAAGAAACGACAAAATGTACAAAGGTTTATTGAATTACCTCAAGAACTTGATGAAGCCTGGTATTTGGACCGGATGAAAGCGCTTAACAGTGGAAAGTTGTTTTTGTGGAGTAATTCAATAAACCTTTGTACATTTTGTCGTTTCTTCATCTTTTGTGGATACTAAACTGTGAGTCCATAGTCCTGCTTGTCTTGGTGTTGGCGGTGGTTTTTGGATCATGTTTGTAGATTCTTAGAGATTACTATATACTTGGGTCCTCAGATCCCTTACTACATTTTCTGTATTTAGGGGACTACCATGTATGTGGTAGTTCATGGGTACTTTGTTTTTTCCAAAGGGGATGACTATGCACTTTTTGGAATTTAGCTTGAGGCCATGATTTTGACACCAGGTATCCATCTCAGTGAGATGCTTCTGGAGGATGTCTGTATCAGCTGGAGAGTCATTTATGGCCCCCAGTTTGCAGTCATCTGCGAACCTAGTCAGCCATAGTCCTCCTGTGCTTGCCTGTACCTCTGAGAAGTATATACCAAACAGGAGGGATCCCAGGACTGAGCCCTGGGGGGTGCCACTTGTAACTGGTTTAGAGTCGGACCTAGAGCCTGCAACTCTCACTGTGTGGGTTCTATCTGTGAGCCAATTGGCAACCCATCTTGTGATGTATGGGGTTTATGTTCAGGCTGGTGAACTTGTCTATAATACCAGAATGGGGAATGGTGTCAAAAGCCTTTGTGAGGTCAAGGTAGGCTGTGTGGACCTCATTTCCCACATCTAAAGCCTTGGTAACTGTCTCAAAGAAGTCCACCAGGTTTAGGAGGCATGATCTTCCCTTAACAAAGCCAAACTGGGTAGGGTCCAATGTTTGAAGGTTCCCAATGTCTCTGTTGATTAATTCCATGATGATGCACTCCATAGCCTTGCAGACCAGGCTAGTCAGGCTTATAGGCCGATAGTTCCCGGGATTCATTGTGGCTCCACCTTTGTGGAACGGGATAACTGTTGCTGTGCACCACTCTATGGGTACATAGCCTGTAGAGGCTGAGTTTGAACAGTGTGTTTAGGTAAGGGTTTAGTTCATTTTGGAGCTCGCATAAGGCACAGCCTGGGACAGCGTCTGGTCCCATTGAAGCTGTATTTTTGGCTTTGGATAGGGCTGTTTTAGACTGTGTGTCAGTGATTGCCAGGGCACTATATTCCTGTTTCAAGCCAGTAGGTGTCATGGTATTATATTTTAAAATAAAAACAGTTTCTTTGTATAACAACTTATTCTTCAAACAAATAATATTTTCAGCTTTAATATTTTCTAAAATACAGCCCCTTAGATCTGTATATACCCCCTCATGCACACAATTAAAACGACATGCAATGGGGCTTTTCTTTCTTTTATTTATGATGTCTCTTATATGTTCCTGCAACCTGATTTAAAAGACCTCTTACTTTCACAAATATAAAATAGGTTGCAGGAACATTTCAACACATAAACCACACCTGTTGTATTACAGATATATTCTGCTACCGGATCAAATCTCCAGCCATTAATTCTCTTAAAGGAATTGGTAACATAAGGGCAAATGGAGCAAACCCCACATGCCCATGTTCCCGATCTACTAATACTGTTATTACAATTTTCTTTTGGCATACAAAATTTTCCATGTATTAACATATCTTTCAAATTACGTCCCCTCTTGAAAGAAATCAGAGGGACATGCCATAAAATACACATGTGTTTATTAAATGTGTGCTTCTTGAAACACCAGACTTGGTCGTTTTGTTCTAGTCAGCTATAATAGCACTGACTTTTGCAATCTGGTGTGGGGGGGGTTACTACAGCATCACTGGTCCTGATTTTCAGAATGTCCTCCATTTTGCCTAATATTTTTGCCCTGCTTTTCATAAAATGTCATTTTTGGTAAATCACTGCAATAGCGTTGTTGCCTCACAGTTAGACGTTGCCCATTCGATTCTCAGTTAGAGCGTCTTCTGTGTGGCGACATGTGTGAATGTGCGTTCCTTCGTTGAAGGTTGTGCATTAGGCCCGGCAAGCCAGTACATAAAAATCTACTGCCAATCATTAGCGGATCGGAGTTCCGCTTGGCGACCCCTAAACGGGAAAAGCCGAAAGACACAACAACTAAGGATTACAGTCTGCCAGTATTGCAAGACAATAGAGTTGATATGTCTTACTCTATCAGAAAATTCATGCTGATGCAAAACCTGTTGCTCAGAGAGCTTTCTAAGTGAATTATAGTAATATGTAAAATCTGTCCCTGAGTTTGAGCCTATCTTCCCCATTACATTTTGGCTTTGTCCTTGCTTCTTAGGCAAAGTTGAGAGCTATGGGTTGCAAGATGGCTATGGATGAAGATGGCTTGTCATTTGCTCAAAGAACTGTCCTTAATATTGCAGACTGTCCCTGACTGTACCTCATGTTTTGGTCTGTTCTGTGCCTTTTTTTGGTAAATAATTGAGGAGTGCAGCCACTAAATGGGAGAAAGGCAGATGCTGGTTGGGCTTAAAAGCAGCCTGCCCTCTTCTTGTTTCATCATCTGGCTTCAAAGGAGTGTTTATCTGCATGAAATATACTGGAATATTAATTGTCTTGTGACAGTGTGAAAGAAACATCACAGAATGTTCCTGGTTTTGCTTTATATTTTTGGTCTGTGCCTCATAAAATTGTGGTTTTACAGAAAAAAACTGAGGATTACAGTCAATAAATGGGGGGGGGAGACTTGTTGTGAATTAAAGTAATTTACCATATTGTTTTCTTATTGGCATTACAAGACTAGTATGCATTTCTATGAAATACATTGGATGTCAGTTAGTCCCTTGACTATAGCTCTGAGCTGTTAATGAGATGCTTCCTGTGCCCAGGGTACAGGGTTTGAGTCTTTCCACCCATATTTGTCTATTATGTCATTGACCAAATCATTTAATAAGGCGGTGCTCTTGGATCACCCCAGAAAGGGCCAATTTGTCCAGTGGGTTTATTTGGTCAAGCGGGCAAAATGGAAAATAAATATGTATTCTCTGCTGAGTCTCTGTGTGAAGCAAAGTTAAAAAGGACTCTGTATTTACAGAATATCCCTGACTTTGCCTCGTGTTTTTGGTCTGTGCCTCATAAAATTTACATTTTTTTCTGGCAAATCATTGAGGATTGCAGTCAGTAAATGATGACAGACATTTGACTTTTCAGAGTTCATATCCTTCAGGAAATGCATGCTAGTACAAAAACTCTTATTCTAATAATCTTCAAAGAATATGAGAACAATATTCAAAGTCTGATTCTAATTTGGGGTTTTGCCTCTCATTATTTTTTGGGTTTGCCACTGACCTCAGCACAAAGAGGTTGAAGTGCACTAGTTTTTTCATCACAGTCAGATGAGGTTTACATGAAAAGGATGGGAGTAGAGCACCTCCTGGTCATTTGGTCACCTAACCATCTGACTTTGAAGGACTAATTTGTATATTTCTGAAATAAATTGGAATGCTTGTTACTATTTATGTAAACCAAAGCTTTCAAATGTCCCTGGTTTTGGAGAATGCCTGGATTTTGAACATATTCATAGTTTGTTCCTCGTGAAATCTGTGCTTTCTGACAAATCCCTGGGGATTTAAGGCTTCATATCCCTAAGAAAATGCATGCTAATTCAAAAAATGTATTCTTTTAACTTTCTAAGTATATAAGAGAAATCTTTCTGATTCTGGGCCTTTGCTTATCATTATTTTTTGGCTATGTCCCTGATTCTTGTGCTAAGAAGTTTACAGGTATCATGTTTTATCACAGTCAGATGAGGTGCATAGAGCACAGTGGCTATAGCTGCTGAGTGGGGGTGGGAGCTGCCTGCCTGTAGAAGTAAGTTACTTACCCTCTTGGTTGCTCAGTTTAAGCAGTCTGTCTTTACAGAAATAATGTGCATTTGTATGAAATAAGTTTTCTTTTTACCACTGCCCAACATCTGAAGTGTTCACAGTCAACAATGAGCTATAATTGTTTGGTAGAGGGGCTATCTGTACATGCAAATGGCTGATTCCGGTTGTCATGGCAAGGTCATTAGTTTGGTTTTGCTTCACAAGAGTGTGTATCTGTGTGAAATATATTGGAATATTTATTCTCTTGTGACACTGTGAAACAAACATCACATATTTGTGCACTGCAAGTTAGGCAACTTTATTCTAGTTATTTCTTTTTTTTTAATTACAATTGGATATCTGAGGTGTATACAGTCAAGTAGTTCTGTAGCTGTAGTTTATAGGTATGGAGATTTTTGGAATACAATAGCAACATAGGTTCATAGGTTCATAGGTGTGTACTAGGCTAGTGGCCCTGGTGCCTTTACAAGCCTAGCCCATAGGATTACCCTGGCATCGTGCCACCCAACCTTAGTTCCCAGTGTCTCTGTCAAGTAGAGCCACTAGAGTGATCCCCGGGGTGAATTTTCTATTACCCATCCACTCATCAAATTTCTCTTGAAGAGGGACAGCGAGGTGTTCTGCTTGACATGTATGGGAAGTCTATTCCAGAGCATGGGCAGTCTCTGGGTGAGGAACCTGTCCCTCCAGCATGTTCTGTTGATTGTGTTAAAGAGGTTGAGGTCTCTAGAGCGTGTGGTGCGGAGGGATTGGGATTTCTTTAGATGTAGCATTTCTAACAGAGCTGGGTCAGACATGGCTTTGTAAGTCAAACAAAGATCACCTCTTAGTAGATGATATGAGACAGAGAATAGCTGGAGTTTTTTGAGTCTGTTTGTGTAGGACATGTGTTTAACTCATTCCCTCCAGTACAGCTCTTTTTAGTGTGTGTCTTTAACTCCCAGTGGGCGTGGCTTAAGCCTTTAAAAAATGAAGTTATCACCTTACAGTTCTAGAAAATACTCATTGAGAGAGGTCATATATCAATACCGTTGTGTTTGCCATCACATATGCTTTAAGACAAAATATTCTGGTGCCTTATAAGTAACATGGTTTTGGAATTATTAATGCAAATATGAACAATCAATATTTGATGCCTAGAGGAGCAGTAGGAGTTAACTGCAGAAGACGCCTGGAGGAGCACTCGGCCTAGGATCCTCTTCGTGAGGTATTTTTGTGGCCTCTCCATCTGTTGCAGGTGTCTAGTGAGGTACATGCCAAATGGGGCATTATACTCAATGATTGGTCTAATGAGGGAAGAGTAAAGAGAAATGATGACCTCCTTCTTCCTGGATGGAAAACCCTTGGTAATGAGATGTGCCACATAGAAGGACTTTCTGACCACAGTGGCAATGTGGTGTTTGAAGGAGAGGTTGCTGTCAACCTGTGTCCCCAGATCTCTTATTATGACTTCAGTGTTCAGTGAGCTCCCATCGATGTGGTAACTAGTGGGAATTGAGTTTTTCCCAAAGGGGATGACAATGCATTTTTTGGCATTAATCTTAAGGCCATGGTTTCGACACCAGTCATTGGTCTCAGTGAGGCCTTTCTGTAGGATGTCTGCATCACCTGGGGAGTTGCTAATGGCGCCCAGCTTGCAGTCGTCTGCGAACTTGGTCGGCCAGAGTCCCTCCATGTTGGCCTAGACTTCTGAGAAGTAGATGCCAAACAGGAGAGGACCCAGGACCGATCCGTGAGGGACTCCACTCGTGACTGGTCTGACTTGGAGTATGCTACTTTCACACTGTGGGTTCTATCTGTGAGCCAGTTTCCAACCCACCTAATGATATAGGGGTTTATGCCTAGTTTGGAGAGTTTATCAATAATTTCTGAGTGGAATAGTATCAAAGGCCTTGGCCATATCGATGTAGGCTGTATGAACTGCCTTACCTTCATCCACAGCTCTGGTAACTGACTCAAAGAAGTCATCCAGGTTAAGCAGGCACAATCTACCTTTCACAAAATCAAATTGCATGGGATCTAGAGTTTGGAGATTCCCTATACCCTTGTTAATTAGGTCCATGATGATGTGCTCCATAGCCTTAAATATCAGACTCATCAGGCTAATGGGGGCGATAATTTCCAGGGTCTGCAGTCACAACTCCTTTATGGAGAGGGATGACTGTAGCAGTGCACCATTCGGTAGGGACAAAGCCTGATATGAGGCTGTGAGTCAACAGGGCACACAGATGTGATGCCAGTTCACTTTGTAATTCATGTAGAACACAGCCAGGGATATTGTCAGGTCCCATGGAAGCTGTATTCTTGGCCTTGGGCAATGCAGCTTTAACCTGTGCTGCAGTAATGCTGGGTGCCTGGCATTCTTCCGGTATTGAAATTGGTCCTTTGGGGGGACTAAAGTTGGCACTGAATCTGTCGGCCAATATGTTGGCAATATCTGTTGGCTCAGTATAGGAGGTACCATTGTGCAGTAACTCAGAGAAAATCTGGTTATTGCCATGAAGATTCTTGATATAACTATAGAAGGCTTTGTGGTTGTTCTTAGTGTATGCCGTAATTCTGCCTTCATAGATGGCTTTGGAGGTTTTGATGAGGGATCATAACTTTTTGTTGAGGCTAATAAGGGAATTTTTTCCAGTATTGGGACTTCACCTTTTTTCCTGCAACAGTTTCTTCCTTCTGTTGTAGAGTTTATTAATGGCAGGGGACCATCAGATTGGCTTCCTTTTTTGGAGGAGAGTGTCTTGGTTCTGTTGGGTATGGCTAGTTCCATACATTTATGTAAGTGTTTGTACAGTGCATTGGTGTATGATTCATGCATCTATTTTCCATTGGCATAAAGTTAGCCACCTCTAATTTTAGGAGTCCAAAGTCAGCTTTGGAGAGGTGTTTCATGATGGATACCTTTGCGGGGGGTGTGGGTGAGATGTGGATTTCCATGGTGATTAGTTTGTGGTCGGATCTAACCAGGGAGGAAATGACTATTGGTGTAGAGCAACATTTGCCCTTGTTAGTAATAACCAGGTCAAGGATGTTGCTTCCTCTAGTGGGGGTAAGAATGAGCTGGTCCAGGGCATTGGAAATGATGAATTCCAGGAAGCGTTGGGCCAGTGCATTGGTGCATGAGTAGCTTTCCCAGTTGATGGAGGGGTAGTTGAAGTCACCTAGTATAACAGTGTTGGGTTGGATCTTAATAGTTGGTGCTTAGGAATGTGGAGTGAGAGTCATGGGACATGGTTGGGGACCTACAGCAGGCTACAACCTGAATTGCCATCTTACCCAATGTTAGTTGTACCTGGAGTATCTCAGATGCATTATGTTGGGCTACTAATCTGGAGGTCTGCATATCCTTTATGAATATGGAGACACCACTGCCTTTGGAGCTTTGGACCATGTTCTGGGGCTGAAAGGTGTGGAATGAGTTATAGCCTGGTAGTGCAGGGGTGCTTTCTGCTGCTTTAAACCAGGTCTCTGTTACAGCACAAATATCGATGTTCTCCATTTTGAGGAGTGTTTCGAGCGAGTGTATCTTGAGATTTAGACTTCTAGCATTGAGCAGCATGACCCTCAAATTGCATTTATTTATAGCTGTTGTGATAATTTGGTCTTTGGAATGCCACCTAAAAAGGGCACTATAGGGGGGTGGCCTTAGCCAGTACCCGGAAACCCAGGGGTGACAGATGCAGGCCATCTCTGGCAAAGCATTGAGGTCTGTCAATCACGTCATCTCAAGAAGACAGATACTGGATCCCCTTAGAATGACACCAGAAACTAAGCCAATTGTTGAAGTCAATCATTTTCTGTTTGTACTGTGGTAGCATTCTGGGCAATGGTAGGATCCTGCTTAGGGCTATGGTCATACCTGCCTGGGCCATATAATCCGAGAGCTCCACCGAGTCTCTTTTCATGTAGTCCAGGGAGGTGTGTTTCAGGTCATTCACACCCACATGGACAATGACTGAGTCATACATGTACTTGTTGTTGAGATCTGAGTGCTTGTGTTATGTGTCGGCTTCTGGCACCTGATAAACAGCTGACTGTTGCCGTCTCCTTATTCAACCTAGTGAGTGGGACATCAGTGTGCCTCACTATATTGGGCATGCCGTTTTGCATTAGGGGCTTAGGTTGAGGGGCACACTGTGTAGGTGAGATATGTGTCTTGGGGTTTATGCTGTGTTGTGGTGGTAATTACTACAAAAAGGCTGATGAAGTGCTAGGTAAATAAGCTAATTAAAGTGCAAGAGAGACGAGATCTAGCAAGATCGAAGGGAAAAATTAAAGAGCAGACTTTCTGGCACAGCTTGATTAATCTTAAATCTGGAATGTGAATCCAAAACAGGCAAAAGAATAGGAGCATTTCTGCATGGTCAAAAAGAGTGTCTGTGGGACCCATGGTTTGAAAAGATCCCAGGACTCCAGATGCACTTAATCCGCCACTGTTTAACTCCTGCTATTTTGACCATCTTGTGACAATGGTTGTCAGGACATCCTTTTGCTTAGTCCAGCTAATTGCCAAAGGAACATCATCATTGTGTAAAGAAGTAATCACTCCCTTATATTCTCCAATGATCAGGCCAGTTATTGACTACAGTGCCCCCCTTTGAGATACATTATTGTATTTTACACTAGGTCTAGAAATACCACCTGATCATGTAACATAAAAGGAAGAATTGGGCCAAGAAATGGGGACTGTCTTTAAGGAATGTTCAACTTTGGGGACAACTGGGACATCATCAGGAACGAGAATGGATACTAAGACATGTTCTTCGGTATGAACATTGTCAGAGTTGCTCTGAAATCCAGAGTCTGTATCACAGGTACAATGCTGGGGTATTGTTTCTGATGCAGGAAGAAGATGTCTGCATTTTCGCCTGTATTCTATACCCTCAGATTCCACTAAGTAGGATCTCGGCTTGGCACATGTACCTGTCATTTGACCAATTCGATCAAAGCCTTTCGCCGTTTGCATCCTCATTGTCTCTCCTCCTTTTAAAGGACGAAGAAATCTGCTCATTTCATCATAGCTACACGTCTGATAAGAACGCTTCTTAAAATGTTTGGCTTTGATTGCTCTGTTGTTTTTAGCACTAGGCACCAACAAACTAGAACTGATAGGCAAGGTTGGTCTGGTTTGCCTAGATAGAAGTCTCTGAGCAGGGCAGCCAAGTAGGTTGTCGCAGGATATATTTCTGAAATTAAGTAAATTCAAGAAGATATCAATATTATCACACTTTGACTTCTCTAGTAATTGCTTTGCACTCTGTACTGCATGTTCAACAAGGCCATTTGATTGTGGGTATTCAGGACTACTAATAACATGGATAAAGTCCAACTCTTTTGCAAATCTCTGAAACAATTGACTGGTAAACTGGGTACCGTTGTCAGAAATAACTTGTGTGGACTACCATGGACTGAGAAATGATGTTTCATCTTAGTAATACCAGCACTGGACGTTAGGTTAGATAGCAAATCAATCTCAAACCAGTTCAAATAACAGTCTACCAACACTAAGTAATGCTGATTGTTCCACTCAAATATGTCAGTTTGACTGTTGACCAAGGTAGTCCAGGAATTTGACTTAACTGAAGTGGCTCTTTTTGCAAATGTGGCTTAATACTGTAGCACACTGAACAAGAAGAAAGCAGTTTATCAATGTCTTTCGATTGAGAAGGCCAGAATACTAGTCCTCTCGCCCTTCTTTTGGTAAAATTGGAACCTGGGTGGCCACGATGCAAAATCTGAATGTATTCTCATTGTAAGGCAGTAGGAACAACAACTTTTGGACCTTTGAAAATGATGTCATCTTCCAACAGCATCTCATCTCTGCATGGAAAGTAACGTTGTACTTCTGGCAGTACACAGGATTGCTTTGACGGCCATCCTACATTGATGAAGTGGTTGAGCTTTTGCAAAATTGGATCAGTCTTTGTATGATCTCTCAGTTCATCAAGTCTCGTGGCAGAAAAATTATGCACTTCCATGACATCAAAGTCAAAATTCTCTGCATCAAGCTGTTCCGTGGTATTTCTGGGCAATCTGGATAAAGTATCAGCCAGTTAAAGAAGTTTGCCTTTTGTATAGACCATTTTGAAATTATACTAACGCAATTTGAGCATCATTCTTTGTAGTCTTACTGGAGCAGAATGTATAGGCTTCTTTAAAATAGTGACTAGAGGTTGATGGTCAGTTTTTATCTGGATAGCTCAGTCATAAATGTAAGCATGCTACTTCAAACATGCGAACATAGCTGCCAAAAGTTCCTTCTCAATGTGAGCATGCTGCATCTCAGTTTGGATAAAAGTTCTAGATGCATACACAACAGGTCTGCCCTCCTGAAGAATAACTGCACCAAGACTGAACTTTGAAGCATCACAGGAAAGAACTACTGATTTGTGGACATCATAGTATCTTAATGTAGGCGGGTTGGCAATTTGCTGTTTATGGTTATCAAATGCTCTCTGGTGTTGTTCTAACTATGACCAGGCAACATTTGTGCATGTCAGCTCTCCCAAAGGTGTTGCTAACTCACTAAAGTCAGGGATAAATTTGCCCAAATATTTAACCATACCAAGAAAATGCTGTAGAGCTTGGACATTGTCTGAAGCTGGCATCTCATGAATGGCTGCTTGTTTGGAAGGGTCTGGTCGTAAGCCTGCACTGGTAGATAAATGACCTACATAAGTAACTTCTGGTAGTCTGAATTTACATTTCAGAGGATTGAGCTTTAAATTCACTTCATGAGCTCTGTCTGAGCTTTCTTGAGTTTTCTGTCATGCTCTGCTTCAACATTGCCTCCAACTAGTAAATCATCAACTATTTTTGCACACGGGTAGCCTAAAAAAATGTGCTCCATTGCACGCTGAAAGACGTCACTGGCAGAATTTATTCCAAAAGGTATCCTGAGAAATCTGTATCTACCAAATGGGATACTGAATGTAGTCAATAGTAAAGATTTACGATCAAGCATTACTTGCCAAAATGAACTCTTTGCATCTAAGACAGAAGAAACAGTGGCATTTGGCATGAGGGTGGTAATTTCTTCAACTGTACACATAGGATGATGAAGTCTTTTAATGGATATCAGGTATCCAACTAATTCTAAATCCCAAAAAGACAAAACTGCTACTTTACCCCTAATAGATCAAAAAAAAACCTCTCCTTTACCATAACATCTAAGGACAGCACCACCATCTCCCCTTCTAACCACACCAAACTTCTGGGCATTGAAATAGACAATAATCTCCACTTTGATGCTCACATCTCACATACCATAAAACTAGTACACAAAAAATAGGCTCCCTATACAGGCATAAGTCCTTTCTCTCACAAAAAGCAAGAGTCACTCTTGCACAAAGCCACCTCCTCTCAACTCTATTATACACAGCACCAATCTTTACCCAAATCAGACAATGTGACCTAGACAAACTAGAATCATGCTACAATAAAATAGCCAAGTTTGCTACTAACTCAACCTATAGAACCCATCACTGTGCTGTACTAAAAGAACTAAAATGGCTTGAGCTACCACAGCTACTTAACTATCACCAGCTGGGCACAGCCTACAATACTCTCAAATATCCTGAAAAAAAACCCTCATTATCCAACCTACTTACTATCTATACTGCAAACCGGTACCTAAGATCCAGTGAAAAATCTCTCCTCTCCATCACCAAGGCTAACAATAATGCAGGGAAAGCGCTCTACTCCCACACCGTTATCAGAAATTGGAACTCTCTTCCCCTATCCGTGTCCACTGCCCCCTCCACATCCATATTCAAAAACTCCCTCAAATCGCACCTTCTTAGTACCTGGTTATGCCCTTGTATCACATAACCCTACCCATACTACTATTAACTCCCCAAATTCTCTCTGATCATATGCTGGAGCTCTGATCCCCTGTAGGCTTGGTCATCTGAAAGGGTACTTTTAACTGTAGAATCTTACTTGATATATTTTGTTTTCTTACCAATGTATGACTGACATTGTCTTTTTACCCATGTTCTATATCTTCTTTTACCTGGAGTGTTTTTATTAATTCTTGTTATATTACTATGCTCAGCATATATGATAAAACCTGTTTTGTGTATTATGCTGGATGTACTGTAACTGACATTGTCATTTACCCATGTTCTATATCTTCTTTTACCTGGAGTGTTTTTATTAATTTCTTGTTATATGACTATGCTCAGCATACATTATGTAACCTGTTTTGTGTATTATGCTGGATGTACTGTATTTGTATAACTTGATGTTGGAGCTTTTCTCCCCGGGCCTCTGCTGAAAATGGACCTGGTCCAGTCAGAATTTCCCAGTTAACAAATGTAAAACAAAATAAATAAATAAATTGTTCAAGTCTCTAGGGTCAATGCATATTCTGATTTCATCTGAATTTTTCTTATGAGCAGCTACCATGGAAGACACCCACTCAGTTGATAATGTGACTGGACAAATCACACCTTGTTACATCAGTTTGTCTAACTGGACCTTGATTTTTGTCCTGCATAGCTACTGGAACTCTCCTCACTGTTCTGACCACTGGAATGACCTCTGGGTCTACTTTCATGGGGTACACAACTGGAAGTTTGCCTAACTTGTTATCGAAAACATTAGCATACTCTGAGAAAATAGCATCACTGAAACTGGAACTGGGACTTGCGCTTACATGATGTACTTCTTGGGTAAAAGAAAACAGTTTCATTCTCAAACGGTCTTTGAGACCTAATAATGACTGCACAGGTCTTCTGACTACATAATATTGCAAGCTGTAACTGTTCCCAGCTAAATAGCATGAAATCAGAAAGCACTACTGAGCCTTCGGTTTGAATCTCTTCACCTCCATAAGCGACAAACTTCGCACAATTGGCCAAATTAAGTTGATCACCAGCCCTCACTTTAGCAAATGTTTCAGCTGATATTACATTACACTTTGAACCAGTGTCTACTTTGAGCTCTCTGTGTTTACCATTGATCAGGACAGTACAAAATACTTCATTCTTTGCCAGCAAATATACTGCATTTTCACCGACCACTGTCACACAATCTACATAGAAAGTAGGGTTGCAGCTTTCTACATGATCAGCTTGCTTTTTTGAGTGTCCTCTCTTAATAACTGAATGAGGCTTGCTTGAGGTACAAAACTTTTGAAAGTGGATCCATGTTTTACACTTGTGGTATTGCTGACCAAATTCTAAGCACTTCTCTCTTTTAGACTCATGATTGGCACCACAATTACAACAGTTAACAGTAAGACTTGACTTGGGTTTTGCTGGATCACCCTTATACCGCACTGAACATGCCCTTTTCACTGAGCTAGTCTTGGAACTTACTAGAAAGCTACTAGTCCTCCCAGGAAACCCTGCAGGGGATGCAGCTGCTATGTGCTTAGGCCTGTTTCTGCTTGCCACGTGTTGCATTCTGTCTACATTTGCTCTAGGGGCTGTTGAAACCATGCCCTTATCACTTGCAAGCATACTTGTGTGCCTTTCTGTGAGCTCATGGATTTGGCAAATCTCTATGGCTTTGCTTAACATTAAATCACTGTCACAAAGCAAAATCTTTCTCACTGTAGCACTATTAACACCACACACAATCCTGTCCTTT
The DNA here is from genome assembly GCF_019279795.1 of Protopterus annectens. Classification (NCBI taxonomy): domain Eukaryota; kingdom Metazoa; phylum Chordata; order Ceratodontiformes; family Protopteridae; genus Protopterus; species Protopterus annectens. Next base: position 1,941,366,920 of record NC_056743.1, read on the forward strand.
ATTAACTCATCTTTCAAGTCACCAAATCTGCACATTTTAGCCTTATTTCTCAAGTCAGTGATATAAGCTGCAAAAGTTTCACCTGGATTTTGGTCTCTTGTATAAAATAAGTGCCTCTCTAATGAAACATTTGTCTGGGGGTTGCACATTTCTCTAAATTTATGTTTCAAGCACTCAGGGTCCTCCTTTGATTCAAATGGTACCACAATATGACAGTTTCTCCCTCTCCTGCATATACTGCAGGTGCATGCACAAATTAAGGCTTTCTTTCAATGGCTTCTGACCTAGCTAAGTTAAGCAAAATGAATGCCCCTGTATGTGCATCTTTCTCTTTAAAAAAGCTGCTTGTATGAAAATACCATATTATTGCTCAAATACTCTCCAATTCTCTGCTATCTTATGATCAAGCACAAGCGGAGTAGGTCTGCGAAATGCCTCTGCCATCTCAACAGACTGTAGTGAAGGTGTTTGAAATTATGTACGAACATGCACACATAAATATATATGTCAAAACTTTATGCCAATTCTTGTAATTATGGCCAATAGCACAACAGACTCTTTGAAATAACTGCACTTTCCCAAATAAGTCTCCGTAGCACAAAACACTTTGAAATCACTGTACTTTGTGAAACCACTCCTTATCAGTGTAAGAAATACTTTGAAATGACTGTACTTTGCAAATAAACTGTACACAATGGAAAAAAACTCAGAGTAAGAAACACTTTGAGATGAATGCACTTTGCAAATAAACTGTACACAGCACAAGAACCTTTCAAAATACTTTGCGAAATAACTGTATAGTGTAAGAAACACACTGAAATGGCACCATGCTATGAGTACAAGGCACACAGTACAAGAAACTTTTCAAAGTGGTTGTAGTTTGACTACACTTTGCAATATAACTGTACTTTACACACAGCAAGATCTTTGAAATAATTGCAAATTACAAGTGAAAGAATAAAGCACACATTCTGCAAACACTGCACACTCTGAGATACTTCGAACAACTCTAGTTATGCTTTGAATGGCTTCGGTCAATACGAAATAGTAGTTTGTGCCCCAACACTGTCCTTTACTAAAACACATGCAGTCGCCGTGCTCTTTGAGCGTAATTTGCCCCTTTATTGTACTCTTTATGCCCTTTTAATCTCTTATGCTCATTATACTTTTCTTGTGCCCGTTTTACTTCAAACATGCTCGTTATACAAGCCAAAGGTAATTCTGAGCCCCATATGAATATCTCTCCTAGTTTTATCAAATATCGTAGTTTCAACCATTTCATTTAATTAATAATGTTTTGTGCCTTTCGTTTGATTAACAATATGTTTTGTGCTACTCTTTTGATTAATAATGCGTTTTGTGTCTTACAAATGAGCCGTTTCATTTTCTTTGCCAAAAAAATAATTTGTGCATTTTTTTTGTTACCTTAAGTTTGTTTCTGGCCCTTTTTGTTTGTCTGAGCTGATAAAGTCCTTGAGGGGTGGAAGCACTTAACTCATTGTTTTTCTAATAAATAGTTGTAACACACTCTTGACCTGGACAGCGTGTGGTTCTCCATGGTTACTGATACTTTACTGCATGGACTGCACACAGAGGTGGTTATTTGTCTGAACTCCGTTTCACTCAACCAGCTTAATCTGCCTTCAACTTCAACTTTGCACCTCATGGCTTGAAGAAGTTGCTTTCTTAATCCCGGTTCTGACACCATGTTGTTCATCTGGTCAGGATAAAACAGAGAAACATTCGTGGGTTCAGTTCAAGGAGCTCTATTACACACAAACACATCAGGAATGAGGCTTTGTAACTTACACTTAAATAAACTTATAAACAGACTGACTACCACACTCACACTACATGTTAACACTCGGCCTGTTCTCTCAAAATGGCACTGCTGCCTGCACATGCTCACTATTTATATGCACGTGCTTACATCTGGAAATGCTTCTTAAAGGTACATACACAGTTTGTGTTCTACAGTAGGTTCCTCAGCAGTGCACATCATTTCCACAGGCACACCCTCTCTGAAGAAAGTCACTGGCATAAATGATGGTGTGGTCTCTCATCATGAATAGTGGGATATGCCACTGGCCAGTTCAGCATATACACCCCATTTCTGTCTGCTTCCATGGTGTGCCACAGCACCCTAACACTGGTAATGGGTGTACAGGAGCTGGCCCTATGGAACCTAGACCATCTCTGACCATCCCACGGCAGGCTTCCCCACCAGAACTGAAAGTAGATCAGCTATATGAATGTCGATGTGTGGCTACTCATCAGTACCTTGAGACATTGGTGTCCACATTGTCTTTGGAAATGCTGCATAAATAGGCAAAGCGCTGTCTGAGGTCATCAGAAATATCACATACCACATCAATCAGCTGTGGTGGCATCAGCCTGCACCTCTACGATGACCTTGCTGCTTTGCGGTGGTGAAGGAGACACTCAGCTCAGGCATTTATGACAACTGCAGCATTGACCCTTATTTCTTTCCCCACATTCATAAAAGCTGGTAGCACCTGTTTATGTCTGGACCACTGGGGAATAGGGTGCACCCTGGTGATAGCATAGATCATCACCTGTCCCACTGTGGTATCCTGATACTGAATGTTAGATTGCAGAGGCAATGGAGCAGTGTCTGTAAAAAGAGGAGGGATGATACTCTTACCAGCTTACATGTGTCTGACAGTGTAACCATGGATGCACACAGCACCAGGGTGTGGCAGCCATCACCATCAAGGTCAGGGGTTTCCCTAACATCAAGCATGTCAACAGGTATGATGGAGGACCAGAGACTAAAGCACCTGTGAGAATAGGCAAGCATGCCCAGGTGTATCAATGCTGCTTCATGACACTACCAGATCCCAGGGAGATTATGGCTATAAAACAGAATGGCATACAAAACACTGATGTCAGTTACCTTGAACAGAATGACATTTGTACCTGAAGCTCTGATGTACCTGTAAGAACAAAATGACGATATTTAGTATCTGTATAGTACTACCTTGACAAGTTAAACTATTATATACATGTAAGATTATGCACACCTGGGGCATTACCTTCTAACACCTCTGCTGCTTGATGAATATGGGCATCCATGTCAAATCCTCTTTTGAGTATGATGGCTCTCTTGCCCCATAGACAAAATGCCAGGAACTCTTCCTTGTTGGTTAGGAAAGACTTTGTAAGTGGACCCCTACCCATGGTCCTGGGTTCCTCTGCAAGGTGAGTTGCCTTGTTAAATATAGGATAGATCATTTCAATAGCCCTTTGTCATACTTACTGTTATGCACATTTATGGCTTCTGACAGCACTGACCTGTGCTACAACATTCAGCTTGATATTATAACAGAAGCCTGGCTGATTTTATTTATAAGGAGGATCTAGCAGCTGTGTTCATGGAGGGTCTGCAGCGTGATGTTATTCTCTGCCTGGGAGAACTTCTCCATCTTTTTCTCTGCTTCTTAGCCATCTTGCTCTGTAAATATGAGAGTAAGCATATGTTAAGTTGTTAGTCTGTTACATCCCTCACACCACCATGACAGTGGTCCATGACAAAGTCCATAGTTACCATGAACTGTGCAAAGCCTGATCCACAATGAAGTACAGACCACCTGTAAAGGTGACTGCCATAGGGATGCAGTCAGTAGCTGATCATATCTGTGCATCTAACCTACACCACAGAGCGGCATGGCATGTCCTGTGTGCCATGCACTCACAACATCACACACAAACAGTCTACGCCACACACATGAGTGGCATACCTGTCAGCCTCTTAGTGCAAGAAATCTGGACAAAGCCCAACAAAATGGGGGAACAAAGGCCCAAATATAGGAACATATTTTAAATATACTCTTATAAACTTAGAAAATTGCTAGAGTAACAGGGTTTCTTTTAACATACATTTTCGGAAGGATTTGAAGTCTGAAACCCAAATATATATCATTATTTGATGACTTCAATCTTCAGGTCATCGCTTTGATTTGCCAGAAAACCACAAATTTCATGAGGAACAGACCAAAAATATGAGCCATAAATATAGACAGTTGACAGGTATACTGGGTAGAAACAGTTGTGGTCCCCTGTACCCATTCTATGTATTTTACATACCCTTCTAATGTACCTCTATGTCTTTTTATGTGGCCCACCATATCCATTGCACAGGCTGTCAAGCACAATGTAGATATGCAAGATGCAAGGTCACACTCAACTGGTGAGAGCTCCATGACCTTTGTAACTGTGCACCATAATATTAGGTTAAAACCTATGGCTCACCTTCCATGAGCATCTCACTAATACCCCCTATGATGGCCCCTGGTAGAGTAGTGCACATGCATGTCAGTATGGCCCTCCTCCCCTGATCCTGACCCTGAACAACGTGGTGCAGATGTATTATACCACATTCCATATAATCACTATGTTTTTTTACCCCCAAACAAAAATTCAGAAGCATATTTTAAAAAGGGTTCTTCCACACTGCAAACAATCAACACTATAGATACATAGCTGGACATGTATTCCTCCCAGATAAGCACTATAGGTGAGCATTGGCAAAAGGAAATTCTCCTATCCCCAAACAGCATCACTACACAGTGATGACATTCTGAAGTGCAAATTCTACAGTGTGATAAGCGTTGCAACAGTTGTGGTTGTAGTTATCTCACAGTTGTGATAATAACAGCTTGGCAATTATGGTTGTTGTTGTTGTGTCTTTTGGCTTTTCCCAGTTAGGGGTCGCCACACCGGAACTCCGGTCCGCTAATGATTGGCAGTAGATTTTTATGTGCCGAGTTGCCAGCTCTAATGCATAACCTTCAATGAAGGTACGCCCATTCACGCATGTCTCCACACAGAAGACGCTCTAGCTGAGAACGTCTTACTGTAAGCCGACAACGCTACCGCAGCACCACCACCGCAGTTAGCTTGGCAGTTATGGTAATGAGACAATTTTAAGTAAATTTCTCTAAATCGCAGTTTTTTCTCACTTCTGTTCAAGTCTGCCCTATGAGGCTCTTACTTGACTGTGCACCTACAAAGGTAGCTGTGAAGAGCATTGCACCTCTGTGGGCAGGTCACTGACCCCAGTGGTTATGTGGATGGGTCTATATCACGGCATTGAAAAGGCTGTTAGTCGAACAGCTTTAAAATTGAAAATGCCATTCACAGAAGTGTGTATTGTGAGACCGCAGTACAGGGAAGATCGGAAAATTTGCCCTTTCCTCACTGTAGAGCAATTTCGTAGTTAGTATATATAATTAGCGGAGGGGCACAGCCCCCCACAAAAGTGACATCTGTGAACGGCATTTTCGATTTTAAAGCCATTCAATTAACGGCCTTTTCGATGCCGTGATATAAACCTTATGTGGATATATGTCACATTTTTCTGTGGCCCCTAAAGGTACTAAAGAGCAACAACGGAACCGCATATGAGTTCCCAGGCTAAAAATTTAGTCACAGCTATATAGCAGCATTCCAATCTGTCACTCTGTTTTGGAGTCGCCGTTGCATGTCACATAATGGCAGAAATGTGCATAGATGCAAATGTACTACCACATGCTCTGCAATGGCATCCAAAGGCAGTAGGTATGGTAGAGTTTCCAGGTGGTGCTCTCAGGAATCTAGAATCTTTCTGCGCTTATTGTACAGACAGGAAGTGCCTCTTGGGGACCTCTTATGATGGTTCCCAGTATAAGGTCGATATCAGGCACTTATTGTACAGACAGGAAGTGCCTCTTGGGGACCTCTTATGATGGTTCCCAGTATAAGGTCGATATCAGGCACTTATTGTACAGACAGGAAGTGCCTCTTGGGGACCTCTTATGATGGCTTCCAGTATAAGCTCGATATCAGGCACTGCTTTTCTAGGACAGCGATTTCTGCAACTGACATCAATTATTCACATATTCAGTGGTGCCTGCACTGCTTGTCTGAATAAGTGATTTCAGCAATTTGCTTCAGCTATTCAGATAAGCAATGCAGGCACCACTACAGCATTCTCAAGAGGCACCACACTGCCCTTCTGTGACAGTGGAAGAAGATGTCAGGGAGAATGCTGATAAGGTTGACAGTGAGTGCGCATGGCAGGTTCATTTTAGTGTAAAATAATTCATAAGTAGCAAGGCAATTCCATGACATATGCTTCATATCAATTTATATTTTTAATGTTTTCAGCTCCTGAGAAAATTGAGAAGAATTGGCTCCTCCTTCAAAGCTGTATGGACTATATCTATAGATGCAAGGGTACGTACATAACTGTATTAGTTTCACCACATATAGATATCATAGCAACAGACTTCTATAATTAATAGTATGTTGTGGTTACAGGAAATATCAACTTCCCAGAGTGGAAAACACACCTTGGACACACCTGCCCTCCATGTAGGCAAAGGTGCTGTCCCACCCCTACAACCTGTAAGAGAGATGCCCATACTATTAGGATAGAAATCATTTGCCTGGCATGGCTTGACCTGGAAGCATGCCAAGTGCCATGCACCTGTGAATTCAATCCCCTACTATACTGGGTCACTGCATGCACTGCCCCGAGCAAGACCCATGGCAGTGCCACATATATGGTATACCTAGTGCATGCTAGCTTTATGCCTAATCTGTTTTGTACTCCTGGCTAGCATATATCACACTGCTTGCCTGCTACATGCTGACAGATTCCACATTTAGGCCAGTGGATTTGCAGTTGTTGCTGTATCACACTGACGCGGTCAGCCTATTGTGGCCATGTCTGCCATTCCCTTCCTTTTCCCTTTGCCACAACATATAGCAATGAGGGGATCTCTCCACATGTTCCTTGGTCCCTGCTGTTCCCTGTGGGTTATAGTCAACTCACTGAAGGCATTTAGATTGAATGTTGTTCAGTAAAAAAAAAAAAATTCCTGAAAACCACTTTTGACGATCTTTGAGGTCGCACTTTCCCCACTGTTGTGTGACCTCAGGGTTGGTATATATACATTGGGGGCAGGTTTAAAATGTTACAAGCTTTTATCTAATTCACTGAAGGCAGATTATGTCAAGCATTGTGCATAGCTGATTGAACTGTGCTGATTCAATGCTGTGTGTTTGCAGTACAGCAGGATTGGGAATATGCCCTTTCCTGACTGTGGTGCAATCTCATATTTAGTATATATATATATATATAAAGTTGCAGGGGGTGTACAGACCCCTCCCCACATGAGTGGTTCAGCAAGGCTTGCCCTCTGCAAAAAAAATAACTGTATGGATGTGTTTGTTGGTGTGAGAACTGTTTTTTTCGTATTGCATCTGCATATATGGTATAGGAGTGTGTGCATTTTTTTTTTAGATTTAATTGAAGTCTTTTATTCAGTATATAGAGTATGTATGTGATTGTCAAATAATGTGCTGTATGTTTAGGCTGTACATGGTTGTTTCTGATAAGATGTATGTTTGTTTCATAGGTTCATAGCTGAACATGCAAAAACTCCCTGGAGGCAAAAGTCTTGCTTACAAACAAAGCTGTCAGGATCACACACGCACTACATCCTTCACACATACTGTTTAGCACACACATTTATCTGAGGTCCTTTTTCAGCGGAGGCCCATGGGAGAAGAGCTCCACAATAAAGAGCAGTTAATTACAAGATTACAAGAAGTACAGGCAGGCTGGTTGTTTAACAATACCAGTAATACAGACAGTTCAAATGCACAACATATTTTGAAGGACAATTGAGTATAAACTATACACTTATAACATCTGTGCCACTTAAGATGGCAAGTCTCTTAATAGTTAAGCTGGCAGACATTACACATGAAAACAGTACCCAAGATTTCAGCTGAGATATATTAATATGTTTAGAAGCATTGGGGTTGGTTGCAACCAAAGGCAGTTAGTAAGGATGAAGACAGGTTTAGGGTGGATGGAGTAGAGATATTAGTGAGGACTTTTAAGGGGCATTCCCAGTGCTCTTTTAGATGAGATTTTAGAGCAGCTTTGAAGTGAGTACGTGATGATGCAGAGATTATAGTGTGAAGGAGGGTATTCCATAATTTTGCTATGGAGTAGGAGAAGAGAACTTCTCCAGCAGAGCTCTTGTCCCTAGTTACCTGTAATTGATTTTTGTTGCTAGAGCATAGTGGTCTGGTAGTATGATAGGGTTGGATTAGATTTTGGAGAGATGGGACTTTTAGAGGATGATTTACTAGCTTGTGGGTGAGTGAGAGTTGATACCATTGAAGGAGGTTAAGGAGTTCCAGCTAGCCAAGTTCAGTAAGTGAGGTGCAGTGGTGACCACGATAGGCTGCACCAGTGTCAAACTTGGCTATTTTGTTGTAGCAATTCTCGAGTTTACTTAATTCGCTTTGCCTTAGGTTGGTAAATATTGGAGAGGCGTAGAGTGGGCTGGAAGTCAGGTGGGTATTTGCAACTGAAATCTTGGCTGTTTTGGTGAGGAACTGCTTATTTCTGTATAAAGCTCCTAGTTTTCTGTGTACTTTTTTATGGTTAATGAAATGTGAATGTCAAACGAGGTTGTTGTCATTCTCAACTCCAAGTAGTTTGGTGTGGTCTGTTGGGGGGATAATGGTGCTGTCATTAGCTGTAATATTAAATTGGGGTGTGTTTTGATTATGTTTGGTGGGTTGGAAGATGAGGAGCTTTGTTTTGTTTGGATTAAGTATTAACTGTGCATCAGAAAGCCAAGTTTCAACTGAGGAAAAAGCTTCCTGTGTGGTCTTTTGAAGTTCAGGTAAGGAGTGGGCTGAGCAGATTATGGTGGAATCATCTGCATACTGTACGACAGTGGCCTGTTCGATAGCAGAGACTAGATTATTAGTGAATATGGAGAAGAGTAAGGGTCCAAGGATGGATCCTTGGGGAACACCTATTGCCAAACAATGGATTGATGGCGGTCAGTCAGGTAGCTCTGGAACCAGTTTATGACAGATTGAGAAAAGGATAGGTTATTGACAACAGAGATGAGTTGTTTATGTGAGACCATGTCAAATGTTTTAGATAGGTCTAGGAAAGTTGCAGAGGAGAAATACCCATTGTTTTTATGATGAAGGATAGTGTTAGTAAAACCAAGTAAGGCAGTGGTCGTGCTGTGGCATGGCTGGAAACCATGCTGAGTGTTAGATAGGAGGTTGTTAGTGAGGAGGTAGTCTAAAACTTGAGAGTGCATGCATCTCTCAAGTATTTTGGAGAGATGCTAGAGAATTGCTATCGGCCGGTAGTTGGTGAGTTCTGTGGAGGGGCCACCTTTGTGGAGGGGAATGATGTGGGATATTTTCCATAGTGAAGGGACATAGCATTCAGATAAAGATTGGTTGATCAGGATTGAGACTGGGTAGGCTAAGGCTTCAGCTGCAATTTTTAGGTATTCACTTGGGAGGTTGTTGGCTGCTAGTTTAGTGGGCTTTAGTTTTGACAAGAGTTTTTTTTTTATGTTGGAGGTAGGAATAGGAGAAAAAGACAATGTAGTGGGCAGATTACTAGGTGTAGTTGGAGGGTGGGGTGGAGGGGGTTATGCTGTCTAGCTAGTGATAGAATGGTTTGTGTGGTGTGTATTGAAAGAGGTGGTAATATTTTCAGAGGAGTTTGTTTTGTTTGGTGGAGGGGTTCTGACTTTTCCTGGGTGGAGGATGGAGTTGATGGATGACCAGAGTTGCTTGGGGTTGTATTGGGTGGAGTTCAGGACAGACTGGTAATATAGGAATTTGTCCTGTTTTATTAGTTTTTTGACTCTATTGTGTAATTCAAGGAATTTCTGTCTATCAAGGGTTTTAGTTTTGCGCCAGTGAGTCCAGGCTCTATCTCGGATTGTCATTTCTGACCTAGTGGCTTTTTGTAGCCATATGGAGCACTGGGCTTTAACTCTAGTAAGTCTTGTGGCCGCATGGGTGTTTAGAACTTCAAGGAAGGTGGTATTGAAAAATTGGACAGTGTCATCTAGGTTGAGGTATTTTAGTGTAGTCCATTTGCAGTTTTTAAGGAATAAGATGAATTTGTCTGGGTTAAAGTTTACTTTATTACGCATTTGCCGATAGGTAATGGGCTAAGTCTGATATACATTTTTTGAGTAGGAATGTTGGGGTACGATCACTGAGGCTATCTGGTAGGCAGCCAGGTATGTATTATTGGGGGCTCTTGCTGACTAGTATTCAATCAAGAGTAGTATGCTTGTTGGGATTTTTATTTATTCTGGTGGGTGACTGGATGAGTTGGGAGAAACCATGAAGGTTTAGATGGCGGGCTGGATGATAGTTGGAACAGGATTGCCAGTTGATATTAAAATCATTTAAAATTATTGTTTCTTGTGGAAAATGATGATTTACCCAGCCTGGGAGGTTTTCTAGTGGAGGGATATTATGGCCAGGTGGGAAGTAGCATCCTATTACGTTAATGGTTTTGTCTTGGTTTACTTTTAGGTTGGTACAGATTATTTCTTCTTTGTCAATTTGAGGGGCTGATACATGTTAGGATTTGAAAGTTTAGATGCTGTTTATACATTACAGCTACACCGCCCCTTTTTTGTGTAACTGATCTGCTCTTAGTATGTCATAACCTGTAGGGAGAATTTGCTCGCTGATAATGTGAGATTTAAGCCAGGTTTCTATCAGAACGATAACATCTGGGGAGTATAAGTCTATGTTAGCATGGAGTTCATGGATATTACTGGTTATACTTCTGATATTTAGTATTAGGATAAGGAGGTCATTTGGCTTTCTATTGGATGTAATTTGACAGAAGGTGAGGTTATTATACCAATTTTCAGTGGAGGAGTTGTAGGGGCCAGGGTTTGGGTGGATGCCACCTCTAAGGGCAAGTTTTGTTATAGCTGAGAACATTAGCTTTATTAATAAGAGGATTAGTTTAAGTTTTGGGGTAACTTTTTGTTTGGGTGTAGTGGGTGATAGATAATGTGTGTGAAGGATTAATTTGTAAAGTTTTAGGGATGCTATTTGTTTGTGTGGTGGAGGTGATAGATTATGTGGGTTATGCACTGGGATGTTTTTTTTGTTTGAGGTGCATGAGTAGTGAGAGGGTGTGTCATGAATGGTGGTGATTGTAGTTGTGCAGTGGAAGTTGTTTGGTGGGAGAATAATGGTGTTTTGGTAAGGTGTAATGTGTGCAAGAAGAGTGCAAGTAATGAGTATAGGTACAGTGTGTTGAATCATGTTAGTGGAGGTGGAAGGTTAGTTGTAGGCTGGAGGTGGGGTCACAGTTGGTGATATAGGTGTGATTGGTTGTGAGTATGATGGGAGGGATTTTTGGTTAGAATAAGTGTGGTGGTACTGGATGCGGGTGGGAATTGGGGGCAGGGTGGGGAGCGGAGTGGGCAGAGACCCTATTTGTTGTTCGTATCAGGGTTGTGCCCTTCTTATACTGAGGCATTTAAAAAACTTCCCAAACCTCAAAGACTTTGTAAGCTGTCAAACAGCAACATCTATCATCAGCAATCACTAAGGCACACACCAAAAGCAACACCTAACACCACACATAAAACTACACCTAACACTGATACTAATACTCTTGTCATACAGCATTCTATTGTATGACCTACAGATGTCCCTCTCACCAGGCTGGACAAGGAGAGGATGACAATTAGTTGCCTATCTGGAGACAGGATCTGCAATATCATGCACTCACTCATGTCAATGCACCACAGGTACCAATATGATTCTATCATAGTCCATGTGGGAGTAAATGATCTGAGATATACCTCACTGGACTATATGAAAACAGACATTATGGATCTCTCTTAATATGTGTCACAGACAGGTACATGCCTTGCATTTTGAAACAGTCTACCTTCACCAAAGCTGATGCCACAGTATGATAATAAAATGATTATTTTAATAATTGGCTTAGTTTCTGGTGTATCTCCAGGGGATTCCAGTATCTATCAGTATGAGAGAACATCGTTAACAGACAACATTGCTTTGCCAATGATGGTCTGCATCTATCTCCCCTGGGCTTTTGGATATTGGCTAAAACTTTATCCACTCCCTTAGAGCCTTTTTTAGGCAATGTCAAAATGACAAAACTACAGAGACAGCAAAAAAAACCCTCAAAGCAACCTTATGGTGTTACTGCTCAATGCTAGGAACCTAAACAAGAACTTTCACACTCTACAAGTTCTCTTCATTTTGGAGCATGTAGACATCTGTGCTGTTAATGAAACTTGGTTTAAAGCCACAGAAAGTACTTTAAACATACAGCAACAGCAGCACAGACAGGGGCGAAAGGTAGAGGTTCCTTGATCTATGTCAGCAACAAATACAACTCCAGTTTGGTTAAACAGGATGATGCCCTGGAGTTCATGCCCAAGTCTCTATAGACAAGGTTCCTTACAATGTCCAGGCCAGCTTCACATCACCCCCAATGACCCACAAAGCTCAAAAGACTTACTTAAACCTATTAGAGGAGCCAACCATCCAACCAAGTTCCCTATTAATGGGAGATTTTAACTACCACACTACAAACTGGGAAAAATATACTCCCTCTAACTCACAAGGACAAGCTTTCCTCAACTTTAATAACACAAATACACTGGACCAGATAGTGCGCACTCCATCCAGAGTATCAAACATATTGACCTAGTACTCACCAACATGAGAGAGCATTGCACCTGCTTCCCACCCATCCTCCCCATGCCATGTCCTCATTTGTGAGGTCAGCCCACAAAGCTGTTTCATTTAAAATAAAAATTAACCTGAAAAACACAACTAAACCTGTAACAGTTAGTAACTGTTCTAAAGTAAACATCATCCCATTAAGCAACAGGTTGTCAAAATTCACAGCTCCCCCATACCCCAAGACTACAGCTACCCGTGTAAAATTATTTTGAAGAAACCCTGCACAAACATGTAAATGGCTGCACTGAGGCTGCAGCAGCTGCTGGGCATAAGTCCAGATCTAACAACAAAAACAAACCCCACTGGTGTAATCCTTATTAACAGGCTTATAATAAAAGAAAAAAGTCAAGGCCAAAATCAGAAAGAGCAACTCCCATAGAGACAAGAGCTCTCTGATTCAACTAAACAAGAAACTAAGAGATCCAATAAAGCCCAATAAGGCCAATTATGAGGTGAGGATAGCCTCTCAAGCCAAGGGCAATCACAAGGCCTTCTTCAGCTATGTCAGGAACCTTAAAGATAACAGTCAGCAATGTGCAGAACTGATGACAAATGGCACAACCTTCACTAACCAGGGTGTCATAGTGAATCTACTGGCTGATAAATTTAGCTCTAAATTCACCCCAGCCACTACCCCCACTATCCCTGAGCAATTCCTTCTAGAATGCCCCCCACAACTATCAACAGGGTGCAGGTCCCGGTGGCTCTCACTAAGGCAAAAGACACTGCTTCAGTGGACCCCAACAATATCCATGGTTGCCTCATAAATAGAATAAAACATGACGTGGCAGGACCACTAGAGGCACTCTTATGTGTCAGATGAATGGAGGACCGCAATGGTCATCCCTCTTAATAAGGGTGGACTGTCTACTGACCCCAGGAACTACAAACCCATCAGTCTGACAATTCTAATATGCAAAGCCATGGAACGAATTATCATGGAAATGATCAACAAGGACATTGGCAACCTACAAACACAGGACTCATCGCAGTTTGGTTTTGTTAAGGGAAGGTCTTGGTTACTCAACATGGTAGACTTCTTTGAAAAGATCACCAATGGATGAGGGGAAAATGGTCCATACTGCCTACCTTCACCTGGTCATGATGTTTGATATGATACCACATTCAGGTATTGTTGACAGTCTCTCAGAACTAGGCATAAATCCCTACATAACTCTCTGGATTGCTGGTTGGATCACAAATAGGATCCAAGAATTCCAGATTGGTAAGACCACTTCCAGCAGGAGACTAGTCATCAGCAGAGTACCCAGCCCTCTGTGTTGGGCCTGTTCCTATTTGACATCTACTTCGCAGAAATCAAGGCTAATATCAAAAGCCTCTGGTTCACCATGTTCGCAGATGGCTGTAAATTAGGAGCTATTATAGATTCCCCCATGACACCAACATCCTACATGAGGGTCTAACATATAACGTTGGACAGCACGATGCCAGGGCACTTCTATGGGCTAGGCTTGTAAAGGCTCCAAGGTCATTAGCCTAGTACACACCTATGAACCTAGACAAATGACTGGAGGCAAAGACATGGATTAAAACTCAATGTGAAAAAATGTACAATAGTGCCCTTTCATTCACCCAAGTTACTTACTCCGTTGATAATACACCCCTAAGAGTTGACCCACTAGTTAGGGATCTGGGAACATATGCAGGTGGTTAATGTGGCCTTCGACCAACACGTAACCAAGATAGTAAGAAAATCATTCTATGTCGCCTAACTCATATGAATGATTTTCTTACTATCTTGGTTACGTATGGCATCCAGGTCCAGGGAAGTTATAGCATAAATCTGCTCACCCCTTATCAGGCTCATCATTGAGGACAATGCCCCCCCTTTGGTATGTACCTAACGAGGCTCTTGCGACAGTTGGAATGCCCCCAAGGTTCTGCTCCAGGAGAACCTATGAACCTATAAGGGGTGGTAAAAGCCACACGCACTCTGGCTAGGCTTATAAATGCCCTAGGGCAGATAGCCTAGTACGAACCTATGAACCTATGAATACAGGGTATGAATATGCTGTACTACACAGATTGCCTTAAGGCACTATCTCTGTACTCAGTCTCCTCCTTTCTGTATTGAGGGAAGCCTTCTAGCTTATCAGTGGCGTAGTAAGCACTAGGTAGCCTATCTACTACAAGAGGAGTGGTTTATGGCCCAGAAATGATAGTTTATTGGCTGTTTGAGCACTTTTTTTCCATCTCCTTCAACTTTCTGGTTTAAAAGCCCACATTTCCGCTTGTTTCCCACTTTTCCTATAACTAGTCTAGTCCAGATAGAGATTTGCTGTATCCAAGACTGTTTGTAAGCTTCTGAGCCCCCCAAACCTCTCTGTGTTGGAGGGAAGGCTTCTAGCCTGTCCGTGGGAGTGGTAAGCACTAGGTAGCCTATCTACTACAAGAGGAGCAGTTTCTGGCCCAGAAAGTATAGTTTATTGTCTGTTTGGGCAGTTTTTTCCATCTCTTTCAACTTTCTGGTCTAAAAGCCTGCATTTGCGCATTTCCCACCTTTCCTGTAACTAGTCTAGTCCAGACACAGATATGCTGTATCCAGGACTGTATGTAAGCTTCTGTGCCCCCAAGCCTTTCTTTGTTGGAGGGAAGCCTTCTAGCTTATCAGTGGGAGTGGTAAGGACTAGGTAGCCTATCTACCACAAGAGGAGTGATTTCTGGACCAGAATTTGTAGTTTATTGTCCGTTTGGGCAGTTTTTCCATCTCTTTCAACTTCTTGGTTTAAAAGCCCATGTTGCACTTATTTCCTGCCTTTCCTATAACTAGTCTAGTCCAGATACAAATTTGCTGTATCCTGGACTGTTTGTAAGCTTCTGAGAGGTGCCAAAGTCTGTTCTTCAAATTTTCCCTTAGATCTGCTAGTTCTCTCCTCTCCTGCACTTTTACTGGATGCCATACGTAACCAAGATAGTAAGAAAATCATTATTAGTCTAGAATGATTTTCTTACTATCTTGCTTACGTTGGTCATCGGGCCACATTAACCGCCTGCATATGCTCCCAGATCCCTAACTAGTGGGTCAACTCTTAGGGGTGTATTATCACCAGACTTGTAGCAATTGTTGTAGCACACAAAAGTGCTACCAGCACTAAACGTTCTACAAGGAAACAGCTCCAGTACTTATTATTAATGCCCACCCCTCCAGGCATGCCTAAAGGTCAGTACCATGTGCTTTCGCCTATTAACCTGGTGAACTTGGGCATCCTGAGGCAATGCAGCAACTGCCCCATGTACACTGACAACCCTCTCCTCTTACCTCCCAACACTCAGACTTGTGAGAGATGCACTTATATATCCAAACTGGAAGCCACGCACTCTCCAGCCAAGACCAGAATAGCTGGTCAAGAGAAGGTCAACACTTGCACCACACCACATGGAACACATAGCCCTCCAGAACACACACCAGCACTGCCTTCATATAAAAACAAACCACACACCCACCTTCGCAGAGGGTCTCAACAAAAATCTACACAAACACTAGAGACATCCAAGGCAGAAACGCACTCGACCACCACAACACAACACTAATTTCAAGACACATAAATCTCCTAAACAGTTGGCCCCTCAACCAAAGCCCCTAAGGCAAAACAGCATGCCCAGCACACTAGTCATAGGTGACTCGATAGTGAGGCACACTGATGTCTCACTCACTAGGTTGAATAAGGAGAAAGTAACAGTCAGCTGCCTGTCAGGTGCCAGGATCCACCATATAATGCACGCACTCAGGTCCCTCAACAGCAGGTACAAATATGACTCTGTCATTGTACATGTGGGTGAGAATCACCTGAGACGAACCTCCCTGGACTACATGAAAAGAGACATGGAGGAGCTCTCGGATTATGTAGCCCAGGCGGGTACAACCCTAGCCCTGAGCAGCATCCTACCATCACCCAGAATGATACCACAGTACAAGCAGAAAATTATTGATTTCAACAAACTGGCTAAGTTTCAGGGGATCCAGTATCTGTCTGCCTGGGATGACATGGTTGACAGACCACAATGCTTTTCCAGAGATGGTCTGCATCTGTCACCCCTGGGCTTCCGGATACTGGACAAGCCTTTTGCCACCCCTATAGTGCCTTTTTTAGGCGGTGTTCCAAAGACCAAATTACCACAGTAACAGCTTCAAACAAATGCAATCTGAGAGTCATGCTGCTCAATGCTAGAAGTCTAAATCTCAAAATGCACTCGCTTGAAGCACTCCTTAAAATGGAGAACATCGACATGTGTGCTGTAACAGAGACCTGGTTCAAGGCAGCACAAAGCACCCCTGCACTACCAGGATATAACTCATTCAACACCTTTCGGCCCCAGAACTTGGACCCAAGCTCCAAAGGCAGTAGTGTTTCCATATTCATAAAGGATGCGCACACCTCTAGACTGGTAGCCCAACATAACACATCAGAGATACTTCAGGTGCAGCTAAGATTGCGTAAGACAGCGATTCAGGTCGTAGCCTGTTATAGGTCCCCAACCATGTCCCAAGACACTCACTCCATGTTCCTAAGCACCCTGGAGAATATTAGGGTCCAACCTAACAATCTCATACTGGGTGACTTCAACTACCCCTCCATTAACCGGGAAAACTACTCATGTACCAATACACTTGCCCAACATTTCATGGAATTCATTAATTCCAGTGCCCTGGACAAGCTCATTCTTACCCCCAGTAAAGGTAGCAACATCCTTGACCAGGTCCTTACTAACATGATCAATCGTTGCTCTACACCAATAGTCAACTCCTCCCTGGTTAGATCTGACCACAAACTAATCACCTTGGAAATCCACATCCCCCCGCAAAGGTAACCACCATGAAAAACTTTTCCAAAGCTAACTCTGGGCTCCAAAGAACAGAGGTGGCTAACTTCATGGCACTGTATGAACACATACACAAATACATGGATCTCGCCATACCCAATAGAACCAAGATGCTCTCCTCCAAAAAAAGGAAGCCAATCTGGTGGTCCCCTGCCAGAAACAAACTACAACAGAAGGAGGAAACTGATGCGGAATAAGGTGAAGTCTCAAGACTGGAAAAACTCCCTTATCAGCCTCAACAAAGGATTGAGATCCCTCATCAAATCCTCTAAAGCTAGCTATGAAAACAGAAATGCAGTAGATAGAAAAGACAACCACAAGGCCTTCTATAGTTATGTAAAGAACCTCCACAGCAATACCCAGATTTGCTCTGAGCTACTGCATAATGGTACCTCCTATACTGAGCCAACAGATATTGCCAATATACTGGCCAACAGATTCATTGCCAATTTTATCCCCCCCCCCCAAAAGGACCAATCACAATACCAGTAGATTGCCAGGCACCCAGTATTGCTGCTGCATAGGTTAAAACACCACTGTCCAAGGCCAAGAATACAGCTTCTATGGGACCTGACAATATTCCTGGCTGTGTTCTACACGAAAAACAGAGTGAACTGGCACCTCACCTGTGTACCCTGCTCAATCACAGCCTCACCTCCGGCTTTGTCCCTACCAAATGGTGCACTGCTATAGTCTTCCCTCTCCACAAAGGAGGAGTGACTACAGACCCTGGGAACTATCGCCCCATTAGCCTGACAAGCTATGGAACACATCATCATGGACCTAATAAACAAGGATAGAGGGAATCTCCAAACTCTGCATCCCACACAGTTTGATTTTGTGAAGGGTAGATCATGCCTGCTCAACTTGGTTGATTTCTTTGAGTCAGACACCAGAGCTGTGGATGAAGACAAGGTGGTTCATACAGCCTACCTTGATCTGTCCAAGGCCTTTGATACCATTCCCCACTCAGGAATCATAGAAAAACTCACTAAGCTAGGCATCAACCCCTATATCACTAGGAGGGTTGCAAACTGGCTCACAGACAGAACCCACGGTGTGAAAGTAGCTGACTCCAAGTCAGACTGCCAACTAGTCATGAGTGAAGTCCCACAGGGATCGGTCCTGGGTCCTCTCCTGTTTGGTATCAACTTCTCAGAAGCCCAGGCCAACACGAAGGGACTCTGGGTGACAAAGTTCGCAGACAATTGCAAGTTCGGAGCTATTATTAACTCCCCAAGTGATGTTGATATCCAACAGAAAGGCCTCACTGAGACCAACAACTAGTGTCAGAACCATGGCCTTAAGCTCAATGCCAAAAAATGTGTTGCCATCCCCTTTGGGAAAAACCCAGTTCCCATGAACTACCACACTGATGGTAGTCCACTGAACACAGAAGGCGTTATAAGAGATCTGGGAACACAGGTTGACAGCAACCCCCTTTTTTTTTGACCACCACACTGCCACTGTGGTCAGAAAATCTTTCTATTTGGCACATCTCATTACTAAGGGTTTTGCATCTAGGAAGAAAGAGGTCATTGTCTCCCTCTACTCTTCCCTCATTAGGCCAATCATCGAGTACAATGCCCCATTTGGCATGTACCTCACTAGACACCTGCAACAACTGGAGAGGCCGCAAAAGTACCTCACAAAGAGGATCCTAGGCCTTAAACACTTGTCCTATATGGACAGACTCAAAAAACTACAACTATTCTCTGTCTCATATTGCCTACTTAGAGGCGATATCTGCTTGACTTACAAAGCCATGTCTGACCCAGCTCTGTTAGAAATGCTACATCTAAAGAAATCCCAATCCTTCCACACCATACACTCCAGAAATCTCAACCTCATCACCGCAATCAAAAGACTCTGCTGGAGGGACAGGTTCATAACCCAGAGACTGCCCATGCTCTGGAATAGACTTCCCATACATGTCAAAAAAGCACCTCACTGGCCCTCTTCAAGAGAAATCTTGATGAGTGGATAGGAAATAGAAAATTCACCCTGGAAATCACTCCAGTGGCTCTACTGGACAGAGGCACTGGGAACTAAGGTCAGGTGGCATGATGCCAGGATGGGCTAGGCTTGTACAGGCTCCAGGGCCATTAGCCTAGTACTCACCTACGAACCTATGAACCTACAGGTTACTGAGTGGTGATCTATGCCTGGCATATAATGCATTCTTAGATGCACCTCTCTTGACATCCACAAAACAAAGCACCAGAAAAACTAGATCCAAGGACCTGAAGTTTGCCTGCAACATAACTCAAACATGCTGGAGAGACTGATATGTGCCTCGAAGGATCCCTGCACTATAGAATAAGGTCATTGTCTATGTGACGTAGAGTTAATCCTTGACCTTGTTCAAAAGAAACCTTGATTGTTGGATGGGAAGTCAAAAATTTACACCTGGTCTGGCCCCCATATCTCTGGTGGACAGAGGTCAACAGTTAGTAAATTAATCCCTAACATACCCCCCCCCCACATAACCCTTAGCTACCTCTTTACTAACATATCCTGCCATATAGATGTCCAAGAAACTTGGAGACAAAGCTGGGTTGGGTTGCATGATTAGGCTTGTAAAGACCCTGGTGGTCAATAGCCTTGTATAAACCTATGAACCTATGAACTGCAAAGAAGATAGATTTTGTGTTTTACAGGAGTTATATATCAACCGTGGTGGTGGTGCTGCGGTAGTGTTGTCACCTCACAGTTAGACGTTGCCCGTTCGATTCTCAGTTAGAGCGTCTTCTCTGTGACGACATGCATGAATGGGCATTCCTTTGTTGAAGGTTGTGCGTTAGGCCCAGCAAGCCAGTACGTAAAACTCTACTGCCAATCATTAGCGGACCAGAGTTCCGCTGTGGTGACCCCTAACCGGGAAAAGCCAAAAGACACAAACAAACAAACAGGAGTTATATACTCAGCCAAATTTTGGCTAACTGGTTAATTTGTTGAGGGGAAGAATCTGGGGATTCTTAGAGAACTGTCACAGACAGCTGCTCTTAATTAAACTTGAAAATAAGTGATAAAACTATAGTTATTTTATGAACATATATACTGTTACAATACCAAACATACAGTTTGCACTCATTTAAGACATACTCTGTTCTCATGACTAATTTCTTCCTCGCAGCTCTGTCTGTTGATTGTGCCTGTAAAGGACTTAATAAAAACATCTCTGATAGAACAAGCACTCTGTTTATGATGATTAATCCAGTGTTCTTTGGATATAGACATCAGATTCTTTTGTCCCTTGCAGATATCCTCTGATGTGCTATAAATAAAATGCCATTGCATTGTTGCACTATTTTAACAGAAAATATTTTCTATCAATTTGTGTTAATTTTCACTTGTGATAAATTACTGTCTTCCATATACGCTGACAAAGATCTGCTTATAAAGTGTTGTCTACAGTATTTATTTGCATTTATTTACCAGGAAAGCCTCAATGGGCATTGAACCCCTTTTTCAGCGCAGAGTCAGGGTGAAAAGCTCCAGAGGTACAGCAACACAGTACTGTCTCAGCAAGTGTGTCCTCTTCAAGTGTTCTCTCAATCTGTCTCTTATCCTACCTTCATATGAGAGCATATTATCTGCTGTTTTTATTTTCCAGTACAGTCATTTTCTAAATTCCTGTCACTCCGTTTCTATGCTTCTTTAAATTATTTTGAAAGAATATTGCTGAGCCCCGCCCCACCCCAGAATTAAAGGGTTACATTTCAAGTATAAAAAAAGAAATAAAATGTTGCTTCACACATTTGCAAGACCTCTTCATCTCCTTCACACGTCCCACGAGCATCAGCTGCCAATACTGTCGTAGGGTGTGACAGCCATGCCGGAGTGTAGAGGAACATTTAACTTGTGATTACACCTTACTGGGTGAATGTAACTAAGTGCAACATCACACATTAGGCCAGATGACCCAGCATTCCAAACATGAAGGAAGTCTTGCATATCTGTTGATGTGTGATTAGAAGGCGGCACAGTGGCTGCATATACATACGTGGAAGCAATCTGTCAGCATGCTAGGTAAGGGAGGACTCTTTCTCTGATGTCAAAGCCCTGTCACAACATGCCGTATCCTATATTATTAAGAGGTGACCTGTGTCTGGCATACAAGGCATCCTACAACTTATTACTAATGGATTTACTGCACATCAGCAAGTCAAATGGCATCAGAAATACTTGGTGTAGGGATCTAAACCTCTCCTGCAACATCAGCTGACCATTTTGGAAGGACGTGTATATTTTGCAGAGGATACTGCTGCTGTGGAACAGACTCCTCATGAACATAAAGCAAAGTTCATCCCTGTCCATTTTCACATGCAACTTAGCTCTATGGACGGGAAGCAGAAAATTTGCCCTCCAACTGCCCCTGTATGGATAATGGGTACGTGCACCTCCTGCATCCTTTATCCCATGCATGGGTCCCCTCAAATTATTTATGGTATGATCCCATTTATTTTCCTTAGGGGTAATAAATAATTATTAACCCTGGCATGGATAAGGATACTCTATAACCAAATGGGGTAGGTTATTTTGAGCATAACAAGGGAAACTGGCTAGGCTTAAAATGGTCTAGTACTTACCACTGAATCTATGTACAGAGCAATCTGGACCAGGCAACAGGTCCCCATCCGAAGGACCTGTGCATTTTAGGGGCAAATTATACATCTACCGAGCAGTTAACTTCATGCTGCCCCCTACTGCCTTCTTGTAGGACAACTACAAACAAACACGAGATACATTTCACTCCTATTTCTTAAGGTTTAGCTATTTGCTAGAAGGACAGAACAGTCACTTAGACATTTGAGTTCTCAGCACAGATTGCCCTGGGCATGTCTTGATTCAAGCAATTCTGTCTTTGTAAAGTGGCATGTTTTTCATTAGATAAATTGTCATTCCACATCAACATATTGCCTTGTACACCATTTACAGACAACAACAATATTTCTAGGCAATGACAACAGTGCACACTGTTCTCTGTGTAACAGACAATATTGCAGTTTGTGTTTTTTGGTCTTGGACAGAAACAGACACCAGAATAAAACTCTCCTGTGTTTCTTCCTGATACATCTGTCTTCTAACTGGAATACCATTAGCTGGAGAACCTGAACATGTTATAAACCTGTTCTGGGAATAAACATAGTCACTGCTAACTATTTGATTACTTGCTGTAGTCTAGGCAGTGATGGTACAACAATCACCGTAACTAGTGACCCAGACAGGGAGCATGAATTTCTCTGGTACTAGACAGTCATTATTCCAGAGTTATTGGACAACAGTCATTATTCTTGTGGTACTGGGCCACAGGCATTATTCTTGGGGAAATGGGTAGTCACTACTCCTGGGATACTGGAAAGTCATTATTCCTGGGGGACTACGCAGTCATTATTTGTGGGTATTGGGCAATCAATATTGGTGGGGGATTGAGTAGTCATTATTCCTGTGGTGTTGGGTGGCTGTGAGCTAACCTGACCTGCCTGAAAAAGGAGGCTCCAAAATAGCAAAAATTTAAGCTGTGGCAAAATGGAGGACCTCTGGGATAGATAAAGGAAGAAGGAAAAAAGCAGACTGAAACTAAAATTAGGCACTCCTACAGATGTGTTCCCTGACATTCCCGCAGCACCAGCCAAGGCTGCATGTTTTTTTCAAGTTAAACTGTCTTCCTCGACTCTTCAACAACAGGAATAAGCGGACAGTTCTATGTGCAGTGGGGTCTTGTGCCAGAAGCTTGAATGTATTAGTACAACAGTGCCACCTTGCAGCCACACTTGCAAATTGCAGCTTATACTAGCTATTAAACAACTGAGCACCCAAACTGCATTTGGTGCAGAGGACTTGATTTCCATTGCTACAGTTTAGGTAATGCATCATATTTGTTTTATGCAAGATTGTTGAAGGTGGCATCTTCTTTTCAGTAGTTTCAAAATGATGTAAAATGTTATGTTATTGAGAGCACAAAATGACTTTATTTGAATGGTTAATAGTCATGTCAACTGCTTTATGCATATTTTTTCATGCCAGCATCTATTTGCAATACATTCATGTTCCCCAAAGACTGTCACATTGTCAGACATAATGTGTTATTTTTCAGGGGAGGCATCTACAAAGACTTCATGTGTACCCCAAGCACACCTCTCAACCACTTAGAGCAAGAAATCTAGACAAAGTCACAAAAAGTCCAAAAATAGGGACACTTTTTAAATATTGCTCTTACAAACTTAGAAAGTTGATAGAATAATAGGTTTTACATTAGCATGAATTTTTTTGAAGGATATGAAGTCTGAAGCTCAAATGGCTGCCATTATTTTCTGACTTCAGTCCTTAATGATTTGCCAGTGATTTGCCAGAAAACCACAATTTTATGAAAAACAGCCAAAAATATGAGTCAAAAATCTGGACATTCTGCAAAACTCTGGACATTTGAGAGGTATGACCCCAAGTACCAGGTGAATTAATGTTTTGGAAGCAATTCTACTTACTGAAAAGTGACAAACTCTAGAACATATGCCTCAAGAAGATCAGAAGAGGAAAAATAAAAAAAGAAAGAAGGAAAGATACCTCTGCCGGTTCTCAGCTAAGGCCCCAACAGTTTAAGACTGCAGAGAAGCCAATATTTGGTTCAACATGCATGCATTCATATGTAAGTAAATAAATAATGAATACTTGTTTCACTGCTCAGGCCACAAAAGACAGAGATAATCACTTAGAAATACTTTCCTATTTCACAGGTGGTCTAAGCCTTTTAAGCATAAATAGTTAAAGTATTAAATAATTTTGATAGATTCATAGGTTCATAGCTGTTTACTAGGCTAATGAGGGTCTTTGTAAGCCTAGCCATGCATCCCAAATTTCTGACAAGTTCGGGTATCCTTGATAAATGTAAGCAGGGGCTTAAGATGTGAATTTCTTGTTCCCCAGGAATGGTTCATCAGTTTCTTCAGGTTCTGCATCAGAGAACATTTATTTTTAGTGACCCTGTACCTGATGGAGTATTGTTGTTATTATTATTACTATTATTGTTATTAGTATTATTATTATTACTAGGGAGAAACAAAGTGATATCTCCAATAAAAGGGTATTTTAAATATAATATACAACGGATGCTCAACCAAAGCCATGGGTTACTTCTCCTCTCCAGAAACACTAAAGGCATTTTCTTATAGCCTGTGAGCATAGCAGCTCCTGCAGAAAGGGTCATACAATAGTTTGCCAGGATGAATGACAGATGGAATTTTACTTTTTGTTCTTTGTGATCCTCAAAATGCAGGGATTTTACAGTCACATTGTAGATCACTCAGCTGTCAAAGTCAAAAGTTCAGACTGGTTACCATAGCCAGCATTATGCCTGTGACTCTCCCAAGCTGTTTGGTGATTTCAGGAAACATAAAAGAGACTTATGTTTATGTGCCAGTGTTCCTGCCCCATACATGTAAAGCATCTTAACTATATAGCGGGACCAGGGCCATCCTTCAGTGGAATGGAGACCCAGACAAAGGACTGCATGGCACCCCGCCACTACCCATAAGTTTCTCCCATGTTTCTCCCCAGCCAGCCCTCCCCACACCATCCAGATAGATTACTTTCTTTTTCATTTTAATGCTTTGCCTTCCTCTTCATGTTTTTCCTCCATTCTTTCAATGTACCCACACTGGCCAAGACTGCACTGCAATAACTACATGTTGTGACTTGTGAGGTACATTTTTAGAGCTTTCTTTCCAACCTTTTGATACAGGAAAGGCCTGAACATAATCACACCTGAGGAAAGGAATTCATTTTTAGACATTCTCTTACTGTTCTGTGTTTTCCACTATCCTTTCAACACACCCTAATTGACCAAGACTGGACTGCAATAACTATGGTGAAAATAATTCAATTAATCATGAGGTCTGTTGGGCCATTAGGCCTCCAGCAGCTTTAGTGTTTTAGATGCTCTGTTGTACATTTTAGAGATTTTTTCCAATCTTTAGATGTAATACTAACATGAACAAAACCCATGTGTAGAGAAAGAAATTCAGTCTTATTTTTTTAGGGAAAAATAAGTTATGTCCAAGATTTACTGTTTGGATTACTTTTGTATAAATGTAAATTTGCCTATGTCATACATTATGATTCAATAAAGGTGTTTTAAAAAGCTGGCAAGACAGTAGCTCCGACATAAAATCATATCTGAGAATAGTGCCTGCCTTCCTCTTAACAAAATCCAGTTTCTTTGTACTGCTCTGGTGTTATATTGAGAAGAAACAAAAAGAACAAATGATAACAGTCGTGGATTTCAAGATATTGTTGTCATGCATATGCAGTGCTCCTCATCCCTATCGCTAGAAGATGGCCACCTTCTGTGTACCCCTCTGATATTACACTAGGATAATTATGAAAGAACAAATGGCCACAGTCATATATCAGCTTGTTTTGAAGATATATACAAACAACATGCCTCCTTACCCCAGTCCCCAAAAGGTAGTCATCCACATATATGTCAGATGTATGATTGTAGGGAAAGTGAAAACGTAATGACCATAGTAATGTATTCCAACTTGTTGCTCCTAAATAGTACACTAGTCTTTACAAGATGTAACAACATTTTGTGCACACCACTGAGCAAGGGAGCCTGCAGGATTTTTTGCAGGGGGTGCAAACCCAGAGCCTCCCCCACATAGCTCACCCCGCCCCATGCCAACACAGCCCCGCCCAAGTCCACCCACCCCAAGCCCCGCCCACACAGCCATTCCAGTGTCCCATTACTTGGCTATTTCTCCCCATTTACTGTAGACACTGTTCAAATCTGTGTGCATACTGTTTTATGCTTTAGTTCTACAATGATTACAGGCAGTTGGATTTAATTTACAACTTTTATTTCAAACATTATAGCCCAAACACTGAGACATTTACTAAACCTAAACAAAGCAATAGTCTTACAATGAAAACAGACTTGGCATTAAAGCTTCTCTACTTTTGAAACTCACATTCAATGAAACAGCATTGAAACCCACATTCAAAGAAAATGCATCTGGCCAGTGGCAGGTTATTTACCTTTGAACTGTTTTCAAGCAATAGGCTCCTTGCACACCGTTAGGGCCATGCAAAAGTTATTTGATTTACCTGATTGTATTAATTATAATATATAATTGAATTATATCCCTTGTATTATACAGCAACGCTTGTTTTACTGTCTCTGCCGAAGTGAAAGTAATCTGAATAATTCTACATTAAAGATATCTGAAACTAATGAAGATGTTGTTGCTAGAAAACAACTGTATATTTCAGAGTTTCATCTACAAATTCAGTGCCTGCTGCCGTCAAAGAATAAATTGCCTACGTTAAATTAAAAAAATGGTAAGCTGGTATATTGCAATAGAAAATGGATGACAAGCTGAAAAACAGGTTCATAGTTATTAGGCATCTCATCCAAAGGAGGACATCCTGAGGACTGCAGCATACAAATGTATATGCTGTAGGAATAGAACCTCAAGCCTTTACATTAAGATGCAAGTATTCTACTTGTGGTGCTACTACCATAGATTTAAAACTTTATACCACAATAGAGATACCATTTGCTAAACAAAACAGTTGCACATTGTAAATAGACTTGGCATGAGCAGCAGTGAACTTTGCTTCCATTAAAACTCACAGTTCCTTGAAAATGCACTTGAAAATTCCACCTGCTAACTCTAACTTGGGCATTTCACTTTCTCTCTCTCACAAACATACCACACCCCTCAAGGCCTCAACCTTAGTGCAAGAAATCTTGACAAAGCCTAAAATAAATAGGGACAGATTATAAATATGGCTCTCAGAAACTTAGAAAATTGCAAGAGTAACAGGATCTGTGTTAGTATGCATTTTTCTAAATGACATGACATCTAAAACTGAATGTCTCATTATTTAGCAACTTCAATCCTTTTTAGTTGTTAGAGGGCATTTTAAATTTATTGTTTTGAACATTTTTCCAGTAAACAATGAAACAAAAAGCATCCACCAATGACAAAACTGCCCAATTCAGAATATTTCCATCATAAAAAGTCTACACAAGTCCACCAGTATCAGTAAAAAATATTCACAATCTCTGAAGTAGTAAACTCCACATTGAAGAAATTTGTAACTAATAAAGAGGTTGCTGCTAGCAAACACTTTATATGTCATTGTTTAATCTACAAATAAAGTGCCTGTTACCCTTGAAGAATAAATTGCCTTTGTTGCATGCAATAAAAAAATGAAAAGCTAGTAATACCGCAATACGGAATGGATAGCAAACTGTTAACAGGTTCATAGTTACTAGGTATCTTTGCCAAAAAGACTGCAGCATCCACTCCCTTTACAACATCAGCAATGCATTTACCTACTGTGGGAGTAGAACCCACAGCCTTCAGCATCTAAAGCAAGTACACTATCTGTTGTGCTATTAACAATGCAAACAGACTAAATATAAGCAGCACTAAACTTTTGCTCCCCTGCAGCTCTCAGCTCCTTGTAAAATCTACTCGACACTCAGCTGTATCTCTGAACTTTGCAGCACAAGAAATCTGGAAAAAGCCAACATTTATTGGGGGGGGGGCAAAAGGCCAAAAACCAGGGACACATTTTAAACATTGCTTGTATAATGTTTGAAAGTTGCTAGAATAAAGTGCTGCGTTACCACCATACATTTCACTGCCACGTCTTGAACCCAGGGGACCCCATGCAAAACAGTCAGAGCAACATACCACTACGCCAAATCAGCTGTTTTGTGAAAGAGGAAGACTGAAACTTAAATATCTACCATTTAGTGAATTCAGTTCTCACCATAGCACAGCTGTCAACCTCTTAGCACAAAATACCTGAACAAAGCCAATAATGGGTGACTACAACCACCAAACATTCAGTGAATTCAGTTCTCACCATAGCTCTCAACCTCTTAGCAAATAACACCCAGACAAAGCCAGTAATGGGAGAATATAGCCCCCAAACATATTCAGTGAAATCAGTTCTTACCATAGCTCTCAACATTAGCAAAAAACCTGGATGAAGCCAATAAATACCTGAGCAAAGCTAATACTGGGTGAATACATCCCCCAAACATATTCAGTGAATTCAGTTCTTACCATAACTCTCAACCCTAGCACAAAACCTGGATGAAGCCAATAATGGGGGGAATACAGTCCCAAACACTACCTGAACAAAGCCAATACTGGGTGAATACAGCCCCCAAACATATTCAGTGAATTCAGTTCTTACCATAACTCTCAACCCTAGCACAAAACCTGGATGAAGCCAATAATGGGGGGAATACAGTCCCAAACACAGGGATACATTTCAAATATCCATCTTGTACACTTAGAAAATTGCTAGAATAAAAGCGCTTGTTACCATGCACTTTCTGAAGAATATGAAGTCTGATATTGAAATGTGTCCATTTTTTTTAACATTTGTTAACCAGGAAAGTCTGACTTTGACAAAAAAAAAAGCTAACTTTTTTGGCAGAGGCCCAGGGAGAAACACTCCAGACAGCCAAGAATAAAACCAGAGAACATGTAGCTGTCAGGCAACAAGGACACAAATGCAGAAACCACAGATTTTATGAGGAACAGAAAAAGTATGAGGGAAAATCCTGCAACATTTTTACAAATGGTGGTGGGTAGGGAATTCAGGCTCTTGCCACTTGGGCCCAAGGTACAGGGTTCAAGTCTTATTCTCTACCCACCACCATGTACACCTGGGGCATTTTACACACACACACACACCCTCTCTACCTGAAAGTGTCCCATCTTCCGTCCGTTTACTCCCGCTTGCTATTCCGTTTCAGGTCCCATCTTCCGTTCGTTTCAGTTCCCGCTCGAATCATCCCACTTGCAAAACCATCCGTGTGAGTTCCCGCTCACAAACTTCTAAATATGAGCGAGAGTGATGATGTCAGCACGCCCGCGACTGGACTGTTAGCATGGACTTCTTTCTTCTTAAAGAAGAACGCACTATCTTCTTAAAGAAGAACGCACGTAAAAAAAAAAAAAAAAAAACTTTTTTTGAAATTATCTAGTTAGCCGATTCCAGGGGGGTGCAAGTGCACCCCCTTACACCTGCCTGCGGGCGCCCTTGCCACTGAGGTATGATTGTGAGTAAAGGTAAAGAAATAACGATCACCCTTTCCCCACCTAGCACACACACAAGCTCTTGGGGCATTCTTTGCTCAGCTCTAAATAAGGCAGATTTTAGATAAGCTTAAAAATAAACAACCTCTAACACAGAGCAAGTGCAGGAACTCCACTCGAAAATAAAATTAAAATTATTTATTGGTTAAGCACGTTCGACCAATAATTATCTTCTTCCAAACTGTTTGTTAAATATTTTGAAATAAGTTATATACATTTAACCACTATCACATGGATTAATGAAATAATTAATTGAAAATTGAAAGTCTTAATACAATTAACTATAAATACTTTAAACATAATCTTAAACCATGAAAAAAATATTACAAAAATATTTACTTGCATTTGTTTAACATATCATTTCTTCCTAACACTAGTTTATAATTTCTAGCACTATTTAATCCTGGTGAAATATATGCATTAAAAATGATTTCCCACTTTAACTGTTTGTGCTCTAACTACCCCCTCTTTGTCACCATTATAACTACTGGGAACAAAATCAATAACCATGAACAAAAAAAACGTTTAAAATTTTTTTCACTGTTCAGAATGTTTAGCTATGGCATTATCCATATTTTTTTTGCTTTGACTGCATAATAATGCTCATACGCATTTTTTTTTAATTCTCTGATAGTTTTATCTATATAGAATAAATCATATGTGGAGCACAATGCCAAATAAATCACATATTTAGATGCACAGGTAAATAAACCTGGAACACCATGTACCTATCTCTCCTACTATTATAAAAATAAGGACTCTGCTTCATGTACTTACACATGGAACAGTTCTAGAACTTACCAGCACCCTTTTTGTTATTGTCATGTTCCCCCACCCTCTCTCTTTCAAAAATATCTCTAACATTATTACCCTTGTTATTGATGAAAAAAAGTTTAACTCCCACTAATTCCCTAATTTCTTCCCTAACACCATATATATGCCAATTGTACTTGGTGTTAGCAACGCAATTAGTGAAATAGTGGGAGTTAAACCTTTTTTCATCAATAACAAATGTGTGTTAAACTAGATTAGGCTTTCGGCAGAGGTTAAAGGGTTCTGTTACTAAACCAGTATCAAATCCTATTATAGCTGGGATGTCTGGGGCTTGCTAGTCTAGATGTACTGTGATGCATTTTATACCTTATCTTTAATAGGTAATTGCTTGTTTACTATTTTCTTTACTGTTAGACAGAAGAGCGCTCACTGTAGCAACTGTCCGTATCTTCTGGGATGAATATTAAGTGTTATAGAGCTGACCCTGAAATATTGCTCTATTGATAAAAAAAATATATTTTTGATGTAAGGAAAGGTTTATATTAGCCATAACTGCCAAATGTTCTGACAGAAGACAAAGCATTGAATTTTCTCTTGCACATGTAAGATGACCCATGTACAGATGCAACATGTATGTTTTAGAATTGTTTATTTTTTATCTAATGATTGTTGCTAGCTGCATGTCCTTTCTTTTGGCTTCCAATATCTGGAAAGTTTAAGTATTTATAATGCATTTTGTAAAGGAGCAGAATTGGGTTAATAGGTTCATAGGTGTGGAGATATGCTCTAGAGAGGAGAGGAATGAAGGTCAGCAGAACTAAGACAGAATATATGTGTGTGAATGAAAGGGAGGATAGAGGAATGGTGAGGATGCAGGGAGTAGAGTTGGCGAAGGTGGATGAGTTTAAATACTTGGGATCAACAGTTCAGAGTAATGGCGAATGTGGAAGAGAGGTGAAGAAGAGAGTACAGGCAGGGTGGAGTGGGTGGAGAATAGTGTCAGGAGTGATTTGTGACAGACGAGTACCAGTAAGAGTGAAAGGGAAGGTCTACAAAGGGGTATTGAGACCAGCTATGTTATATGGGTTGGAGACAGTGGCATTGACAAAAAGGCAGGAGTCAGAGCTGGATGTGGCAGAGTAAAAGATGTTAAGATTTGCACTGGGTGTGACGAGGGTAGACAGGATTAGTTATAAGTATATTAGAGGGTCAGCCCAGGTTGGAAGGTTTGGAGACAAAGCCAGAGAGGCAAGATTACGTTGCTTTGGACATGTGCTGAGGAGGGATGCTGAGTATATTGGGAAAAAGATGCTAAGGATGAAGCTACCAGGTAACAGGAAAAGAGGAAGGCCTAAGATAATTAGGCTAATTTTTGTGTTCTGAGGAAGTCTCTGTAGTGGAGAGGAAAGCGCTTAACTGTATTGGAATAAACTTTGGTGTCCGTTGGAGTGCTCACATTCTTCTGTTTTTTGTTCTGTGGTTTGCTGTGCTCTAGTAGTGGGAAGGCCTAAGATAAGGCATATGGATGTAGTTAGAGAGGACATGCAGGTGGCTGGTGTGACAGAGCAAGATACAGAGAACAGGAAGAAATGGAAACAGGTGATCTGCTGTGGCGACCCCTAACCGGAAAAAGCCAAAAGTAGAAGAAGAAGAAGAAGGTGTTTACTAGGCTAATGACCACAAGGGCCTTTTTAAGCCTAGCCATGCATCCCAAATCTCTAATGAGTTCTGATACCCTTGATAAGTGTAAGCATCGGCCTGGGAGATGAACCATTTATAGGTTACCTGTTTGCATTAGAAACATAGGTGCCAAACCAGGGATGAATTTCCAGTTTCCCATCCAATTGTCCAAGTTGCACTTGAATTGGGTTAGGGAGGAACTCTGCTTCACATGGATGGGCAGCCTGTTCCATAGATGGGGTAGTCTCTGGGATACATACCTATCTCTCCAGCAGGTCCTATTTATATCACAGGTAAGGTTTAAGTCTTTAGAATGGGTAATTCTGGTGCTATTAGTTTTGTGGATATGCAGGAGGTCCATCAGAGTGGGGTTTGACAATGCCATGTATGCCAGACATAGCTCTCCCCTCAAAAGCCTGTAGGAGACAGACTACAGGGATAGGGCTTTGAGGCAGTCTGCATAGGACATATTACTTATGCCCTGTATTCTTTTAGTGAGGAACCTCTGTGGATGTTCCAGTTGTTGGATATGCCTGGTTACGTACATACTAAATGGGGCACCATACTCAATGATAGGTCTGATGAATGCCAAATAAAGTGGAACACTGACTTCCTTGGACTTAGATGCCATACCTTTGTTTATAAGTTGCTCAACATAAAATGATTTCCTCACCAATGTAGACACATGATGGTCAAAGGCTAGATTACTATGTGTCTCCCTATGTCCCCGACTGCTGGGTCAACTCTAAGGGGTTTATTGTCAATATGATAGTTACCAGGGATGGATGACTTCCCAAAGGATACTGTTATGCATTTCTTGGCAATTAGTTTTAGTCCATGGCTCTGACACCAGTTGCTTGTATGTGTCAGCCCTGCTTGGAGAACATTTGTGTCAGTGTGAGATTCAGTGACAGCTCCTAATTTGCAATCATCTGCAAAGTTAGTCAGTCAGAGACCACTGACATTGGCCTTGACTTCTGAGAAGTAAATGCCAAAAAGGAGTGGTCCAAGGACTGATCCTTGAGGGACTCCACTTGTGACTGTCCTCTTTGTAAAGGTGGACTCCCAATTTTAACTTCCTGGCTCCTGTCTGTGAGCCAGTTGGCTATCCACTGTGTGACATATGGATTTGTACCTAACCTCTTGAGTTTGTCAACAAAGTCTGAGTGGGGTATTGTGTCAAATGCCTTGGCCAGGTCAAGGTAGGCAGTGTGAACAATTTTGCCCACATCCATTGCTTTTGGTGACCTTCTCATAGACGTCCACCAGCTTGTGTAGGCATGATCTGCCCTTGACAAAACCAAACTGGGTTAGGTCCAGTGTCTGGAGGTTTACTATATCTCTGTTGATCATCTCCATGATAATTAATTCCATGGCTTTATATATAAGACTAGTGAGACTTATGGGTCTGTAGTTTTCAGGGTCAGTAGATGTTTTTGTACTATTATCTTATGAAACTTAAAATAGTGTTGCAATTACATGACAGCATCATTCATTTTCCTGATTAGAACTTTCTTGTGAAGAAAGAGCAAAAGTCATGTTATGTGAAAAAGGTACATGACTAGAGCCATTTATTGTGATAATGTTATACCAGGAAGTTTTAAGCAAGAAAATTATCTTTCTGATCTGTGTATACAGCCAGAAAATAAAGATTAGCTCAAATATGTCAGTGCTGCCATCTCTTCTGAGTTAGTATTAGTCATATCTCAGGAAGTGTATATAAACATATTCATCCTACTTGCAGAAGGAAAGTTTTGAATGTCCTTGATAAGTCAGTGCTAGTGATGGAACAGTTTGTCTACAATATTTAGTTCTTATGTTTTCAAGACATTCAATATGTGTTAATATCTTGCATATAAACAGTATCACAAGCATCCCTTCAGCCTTATGTGTTTTTTATCTGACATTTGTTTACCAGTAAAGTCCAACTTGGTGGGTGCCCATTTTCAGTGGAGGCCCAAGAGAAAAACTGCAGAGACAATTATCAAATAACATTAATTACATCAATTACATTAGCTTGTTACACCGCAATATTGGACATTTAGTGCGTAACCAAGAAATTCACATTACTAGACAAACATTTTTGCATACATTAGTTAAAATAATCTCGCATATTAGTTACATATGTTAGATTTTTATAAGGAGACTATTTCCATGAGACAGGTGGGCTTTAAAATTAATGATACAGGCAGAATTATCCTACTATTTAGTTAAATAAGTATTGTTATAAAAGTGCGTTTATTTTATAGGACTTGTAGAACAGGGTTTGGAGAGGAGATGGAAGAATTACAGAGGAGGGGAAATAGATGGTGGGAGCTAAGTGTTAAAGAGTAAAGTAAGAGGTAAGGTTAGTGAAGAAACATGAGGGGAGACAAGGGTTAGGAGAAAGTACAGTGATGTGGAGTAAGTAGGTGAACAAAGGAGGGGAAGAGGTTAGGTTAGTCGAGAGGAAGTAGAGTGGCAGATTAAGGGTTAGGTGGAGAGAGAGCAGAGAAAAGGTAAGGTACACTAAGCAGAGTGAAAGGGAAGATAGGAAATGATTTATGTTTCTGTAGGAGGCAAGTTGGAATGAACAGATTTCTGCTTTGCTGAGGGGAGAGAGGAGATTAGGGTAGTAAATAGTATTGTAGAGTTCCATATGCTGGTTAGTAAGGGTGGAAGAAGGTAGGTGTGAGTGGCTAATGAACAGGAAGAATAGGATTCAACCAGGACTAAACCATGGGCAAAGCCAGGTGTTGATCAGGTGGTTCTTAAGTAGTTTTTGGAAATGTGTTGGGTTAGCTGCAGTTATGACAGGTTGAGGGACAGCGTTCAAAATTCTGGAGACCTAGAGTAGAGTGTGTATTAGAGATTTGTTTGAGGAACGGAGGACCTTCCTTTCAAATTCAGAATAATGAAAAGTTAAATAACTGAATTGTTGTTTATTATTTTACAAGAAAAAAATAAGAGAAACAAGGAACAACAGCAGTTCTTAAAACAGGCTTCCTTTTTGGAAAACAGTAGTACTTCTTAACTCCCCTATGACTCAGAATTCAAGCTGTAACTACAAGAAGGTAACATTTCATTCATATTATAATGTAAAATACTCTGTGCTAGATTTTATAAACAACTTACACTAAGGGTAAATTATCCTCACGTAAATATGGCTACAGTTCTGCATGTACACTCGTCTGCCATATGCAAATGAGGAAGTACATGCATATTTATGAGTAGGCCTAGTCTCTACTCCCAGTTCCATAAGAGGGGGTGTGGGCACTTATCCGTCCATGTAAGAAGCATACATTGGCAAACCATTCCTAGGGATTCAGATGTACACAGATCCCAAGAGGTGTATAATGTATAATGCTTCTAGTCTGAAAAGTCTGTAAATGTGGGCATCCCCTCACAAACATAGTGAATCCATAAGCCATGCAGATGTATGGCTTATGTAGTCATTTACTATTGTCCACATACACACACATTGGACTGTAAGCTAGCTGTCACTGACTGCAGCTACCTGTTGGTAATGAGGAACATGTACATGTCAGTAAGTGACTGAGCAGGTAAACGTAAATAGGACATGAAACTCAGTTTCCTACCCTTTAGTTCTCAGTGTGTACACATTACAAGTAGCAGTCAGAACTGTGCTTGCAGCATGGATGTGCACAGGCATCACTGGTGTACCCCCCCCCCCCTATTACTCCATGAGGGTCCAAAACATAATACACAACAAGATTCAGAAAAGTCTTCTTTACTCTCAATGTAAATAGTGAGACACTGGTGCCCCAAATTTCCCAGTGTAGTATCACAAGTGGGACACAGGTCTGATGAGCTAACAGACAACACTTTAGTCAGCAAAGATCAGATACCATGGGTACTGGTAAATGCATTTTCTGTATACAGATTAACTTTACAGATAATACTTCCCTGAAGTCTGAAACAAGATGGCCTACAAAGTTCACAACTGTAACCCAAACCAGACATCCTCCATTTCTGGGCCTCAGTTTTGCCACTTTCTGTCAAATACAGTGCTTTACTTCTAGGTAATTTACTTATAACCTGGTGAGTGGACTGGTGCAAGCACCCTTTTCAGCCATGACTTGAGCTACAAGTCATTTTATGGTATTTACAGCCTAGACAATGGCAGTTATAGTATTGACAGTGAAACACAGCAGCAGTAAATTATTTCCATGCAGAATGTTTACAACCAGTGCAACAGCACTTATTGTTTGATTACTGTATACAGCCTGTACATTTGTACACAAAGGCTATGCACAATTATCAATATTAATTGACAGTACAGTGTGTCAGGTAACAAAAATACATTATTTATTATGTACCGCCTTAGAGAGACCATTATGTCCCACATTTTTAAACATTACCTCACAGATGGTACATCAATGATTAAAGTCAGTAGTGTTTGATGACTTTTTAGATGAAGTCTCACAATTTCCAGATGCATGCTAGTCAGTGCAGTCAGTTTCACTTTCTGATTCATCACTTTTATTTGAAGAATACAGTTTAGGAGATCTTGGATAAAAAAACACCTCAATATTTTTCTACAGTAATTGGAGAACAAACTCCAGCAGACCCAGATGGGTACTTTTTTCTGTATGTAACCACAGAGATGCATGGAGATCCACTTCTCTGCTTGTAGAATGGTTTCTCTAAACAGCTGCAAAACACACAAAGGATAAGATAAGCACATGTATCTCATTTACTCATTTTAAATATCTGATTTATGCTATTTAGACTCATGGTTGTTGCCTGGGCGGCCATGGTGGTACAGCGGTTAGCATTGCTGCCTCACAGCAAGAGGATCTCTGGTTCGATCCTCGACTGGGGTGCCTTCTGTGCGGAGTCTACATGTCCTCCCTGTGGTCACGTGGGTTTCCTCCGGGTGCTCCGGTTTCCTCCCACATCCCAAAGACATGCTGTAGGTGGATTGGGTACTCTAAAAATTGGCCCTAGGTATGAGTGCGTGCATGTGTGTGCCTTCTGTGGAAGAGTGGGTGCCAGGCTGGCAACTCGACACTGTAAAATTCCACTGCCAATCATGAGCAGACAGGTGATCCGCTGTGGCGACCCCTAACTGGGAAAAAAACAGAAGAAGAAGACTCATGGTTGTTGCCTCACAGCAAGAGGTTCTCCCGTTCGATTCTCAGCGGGAGCGCCTTTTGTGTGGAGACTGCATGTCCTCCCCATGGTCGAGTGGTGTTCGAAAGACATGCGTAGAATGAGAGTGCCTTCACTGAAGGTTGGGCGTCGAGCTGGCACCTCAGTACCTGTAAAAAATCTGCTGCCAATCATTAGCGCACCGGAGTTCTGTTGTGGTGATCCCTAACCAGGAAAAGCTGAAAGAAGAACAAAAAGACTCATGGTGGTGGAGGGGGGGGGTGATGCAGACAGTCATTGGTATAAGAGTAAGACAGAGACCTTACTCTGCAGAATCCATTGTAAGATGTGTCCAGCTGTATTCATTCACACAAGGCTTGCACACCTATGGGTTATTTAGAGAATTTCTGATTTACCTGCATGCATATCACTTGAGACATTGAAGAAAACCATAGAGCTCTGCAAAAGCCCACATGGAGACAGAGAGCATAGGCAGACTCCACACGAAGGCTTCACAGCCAGAAACCGAACTGGAAAATTAAACTTTGAGATAGCAATGCTAATCACTGCAAAACTGTGCCACCCACAGCATATATGTTATTTTATTTATACATTTCACTTTTTAATTTGGATTAACCATATTTGAATGAGGCCTATTTACACACAGGATAAAATGAGATAGAGGTTCAATAAACTCTAAGCAACACAAACATATCAGTAATGGACAAGGGCAACATACTAGTCGGAAGCATGCCGTTAGTTTTAGGCAACCAATCAATACATTCATACTAGTCGGAAGCATGCCGTTAGTTTTAGGC
Organism: Protopterus annectens; assembly: GCF_019279795.1. Taxonomy (NCBI): domain Eukaryota; kingdom Metazoa; phylum Chordata; order Ceratodontiformes; family Protopteridae; genus Protopterus; species Protopterus annectens. Next base: position 1,941,404,862 of record NC_056743.1, read on the forward strand.
AACCAATCAATACATTCATACTAGTCGGAAGCATGCCGTTAGTTTTAGGCAACCAATCAATACATTCATACTAGTCGGAAGCATGCCGTTAGTTTTAGGCAACCAATCAATACATTCATACTAGTCGGAAGCATGCCGTTAGTTTTAGGCAACCAATCAATACATTTAGTATTTACACTTTTCAGTACAAATCCAAGCAGGTAATGGTAGCTACAGTGTACAGCAAATCAACAAACCAGCAATGAGACTAAACTACAGATGGCAAGGAACACAGTCACTGGTTATAAAATAACCAGTATTGAGATTAAACTACAGATGGACACAGTCACTGGTTATAAAACAACCAATAATGAGACTAAACTACAGATGGCAAGGAACACAGTCACTGGTTATAAAATAACCAGTATTGAGATTAAACTACAGATGGGAGGGTACACAGTCACTGGTTATAAAATAACCAGTAATGAGACTAAACTGCAGATGGCAAGGAACACAGTCACTGGTTATAAAATAACCGATACCTCGTTATAAAATAACAAGTAATAAGACTAAACTACAGGCAGTAAGGAACGCAGTCACTGCTAAAAAAATACCAGCAATGAGACTAAACTATAGATGACAAGGGACACAGTCACTGGTTATAAAATAACCAGTAATGCGACTAAACTACAGATGCCAAGGGACACAGTCACTGATTATAAAATAACCAGTAATGACACTAAACTACAAAGGGCAAAGGACACAGTCACTGATTATAAAACAACCTGTAATGAGACTAAACTACAAGGGTTAAGGGACACACTCACTGGTTATAAAACAACCAGTAATGAGACTAAACTACAGATGGCAGGGTATAAACATGCTGGTTATAAAACAACCAGTAAGGAGACTAAACTACAGATGGTAAGATACACAGTCACTAGTTATAAAATAACCAGTGAAGAGAATAAATTAAAGATGGCAAGGTGCACAGTCACTGGTAATAAAATAACTGGTACCGCGTTATAAAATAATCGGCAATGAGCCTAAACTACATATGGCAAGGTACGCAGTCACTGGTTATGAAATACCAGCAATGAGACTAAACTACATTTGGCAAGGGACACAGTCATCGGTTATAAAACACCCAGTAATGAGACTAAACTACAAACGGAAAGGAACACAGTCACTGGTTATGAAATAACTAGTAATGAGACTAAACTACAGGTGGTAAGGGACACAGTCAGTGATTATAAAACAACCAGTAATGACACTAAACTATAGATGGTAAGGTACACAGTCACTGCTTATAAAAAAAAAGTTATGAGACTAAACTACAGATAGTAAGGTACACAGTCATTGGTTAAAAAATAACCAGTAATGAGACTAAAGCACACATGATAAGGTACATAGTCAGTGGTTAAAAAAGAACCAGTAATGAGACTAAACTACAGATGGCAAGGAGCACAGCCACTGAATTTAAAACAACCAGTAATGAGACTAAACTACAGATTACAGGGTACACAGCCACTGGTTATAAAATAACCAGTAATTAGTCTAAACTACAGATGGTAAGGTACACAGTCAATGGTTATAAAATAACCAGTAATGACACTAAACTACAGATGGCAAGAGACACAGTCACTGGTTATAAAACAACCAGTAATGAGACTAAACTGCAGATGGTAAGGGACACAGTCACTGGTTATAAAATAAACAGTAATTCCACTAAATTACAGGTGGTAAGGTACACAATCATTGGTTATAAAATAACTAGTAATGAGACTAAATTACAGGTGGCAAGTTATACAGGCACTGGTTATAAATTAACCAGTAATGAGACAAAACTACAGGTGGTAAGGTACACAGGCACTAGTTATAAAATAACCTGTGACTGTGTACCTTACTACTAAACTACAAGTGGTAAGGTACACAGTCACTGGTTATAAAATAAACAGTAATGAGACTAAACTACAGATGGAAAGGTACACTGTCACAAGTTATAAAATAAACAGTAATGACACTAAACTACAGGTAGTAAGGTACACAGTCATTGGTTATAAAATAAGGAGTAATGTTACTAAACTACAAGTGGCAAGTTATACAGTCACTGGTTATAAATTAACCAGTAATGAGACTAAAATACAGCTGGTAAGGTACACAGTCACTGGTTATAAAACAGCCAGTAATGAGACTAAATTGCAGATGGTAAAGTACACAGTCACTGGTTATAAAACAACCAGTAATGAGACTAAACTGCAGATGGTAAGATACACTGTCACTGGTTATAACGACCTGAGACGTACCTCCCTGGACTACATGAAAAGAGACATAGAGGAGCTCTCAGATTATGTAGCCCAGGCCGGTATGACCCTGACCCTGAGCAGTATCCTACCCTCACCAAGAATGATGCCACAATACAGAGACAAAATGATCAGCTTTAATAATTGGCTTAATTACTGGTGTCATTCTAAGGGGATCCAATGTCTGTCTGCCTGGGATGACATGCTTGACAAGCCACGCTGCTTCGCAAGGGACGGCTTGCACCTGTCACCCCTGGGCTTCCGGATATTGGCAAAGGCTCTTGCCACCCCATAGTGCCTTTTTAGGCAAGGCTCAAATGATAAACCTACCGCCCTAGAAAACAAAATGGAGAAAAACTAAGGGTAATACTGCTCAATGCCAGAAGTCTAAACCTCAAGATGCACCCTCGAAGCCCTCCTCAGTATGGAGAACATCGATGTCTGTGCTGTGACTGAAACCTGGTTCAAGGCTCCTGAGAGCACCCCAGCACTATCAGGTTATACCTCATATCATGCCCGCCCCAAAATCCAGACCGAACCACAAAAGGAGGGGGAGTATCCATATTCATAAAGGATACCCACACCTCCAGGTTAGTGGCATCGCACGAAGCATCAGAGACCATCCAGGTGCAATTAACCATAGGTAAAACTGCCCTACAGTTTGTAACATGCTACAGACCACCTTCTCAAATTCAGGAAACCCACACAGCCTTCCTGAAGACACTGGAGAGTATGAATGTCTCTCCAAACACCATCATATTGGGTGACTTCAACTACCCAAACATAGACTGGGAACATTATTCAAGCCCCAAAACCCTAGCCCAAAGGTTCCTTGAGTTCATAAACTAAAATGCTATGGAACAACTAGTCACCATTCCCACAAGAGGAGAAAATATACTAGACCTGATCATCACAAACATGGGGACAAAATGCTCCACACCGGAAGTATATCCCTCATTGGTGAGATCAGACCATAAATTAATCTCACTGGAGATCCACATCCTGCCCCCACCCCCAGCAAAAAAGACCACAGTGAAGAACTTCTCAAAAGCAAACTTCACACTTCTTAAGACTGGAGTGGTATCCTTCAAGGCCCTCGAGCCAGTGGAAACCACTACCCACGCTGCTGAAACCCTTACAAATGCCTTCTACGAGCACCTCCAGGAATGTATGTATCAAGCAATCCCTAATAAAATCAAGACCCTTTCCACCAAAGGCAGGCACCCGGTCTGGTGGACTCCAGCCATAAACAAACTCTACAACAAGAGGAGAAAGCTACTACATGACAGAGCAAAATCCCTAAAAGGGAAGGTATCTCTGATCAATACTAGCAAAAAACTACGATCACTCATAAAATTATCCAAGGCCAACTTTGAGAGAAAAATCGCTAATGACACAAAAGACAATCATAAAGCCTTCTTTAGCTATGTTAGAAACCTGGGTGGAAACTCCCAGATATGCTCAGAATTAGTCCAAAATGATAAAAAAATCACTGAACCCACAGACATTGCCAGCATACTGGCAGACAGGTTCAGTGCAAATTTCTCCCGTCCCTCCCCCCCAAAAGGAGAAATATCTATCCCACCACAGTCTAGCCTCCCAAATATCTCAGATGCCCAGGTGAGAGCTGCTCTCTCTAAAGCAAAAAACACAGCATCAATGGGACCGGACGGTGTCCCCAGCTGTGTGCTACACGAACTCAATGAGGAACTAAACCCACAAATAAGGCTGCTGTTTAATCTTAGCCTTACTACAGGATACGTACCCAAAGAATGGCGTACGGCAACTGTGGCCCCACTCCACAAAGGCGGTGCTTCTACGGACCCTGGAAATTACCGCCCCATAAGCTTGACGAGCCTTGTCTGCAAAGCTATGGAGAGGATCATAATGGAACTCATAAATAAAGACATTGGGGACCTACAGACACTGGATCCTACCCAATTTGGCTTTGTCAAGGGCAGATCCTGCCTCTTGAACTTGGTCGACTTTTTCGAAACAGTCACTAAGGCCATTGATGAGGGTAAGGCAGTTCACACAGCCTACCTTGACCTAGCAAAGTGTTCGACACAATACCCCACTGGCATCATAGAAAAGCTCACCAGCTTAGATGTAAACCCATATGTCACAAGATGGGTTGCAAACTGGCTCAAGGACAGAACACACAGGGTTAGAGTTGCTGGTGCCATGTCAGACTCTAAGCCGGTCACGAGCGGTGTCCCACAGGGCTCAGTCCTGGGCCCCTCTTGTTCGGCATTTATTTTTCTGAAGTGCAGGCAAACATAGGGGGATTGTGGCTGACAAAATTTGCAGATGACTGCAAACTGGGCACCATAATTGACACTCCATCAGACACAGACATCCTCCAGAAAGATCTCATAGAAATGGATAACTGGTGCCAGAGCCATGGCCTTAAGCTAAATGCCAAAAAATGTATAGTCATACCCTTTGGGAAAAACAAGGTAACCCCTAATTACCACATAGGTGGTAATCCATTAAACACGGAAGACGTCATCAGGGACCTGGGGACTCAAGTTGACAGTAACCTCTCTTTTGACACTCACATTGCCAAAGTGGTTAGGAAGACCTTCTACATTGCCCACCTGATCATGAAGGGATTCACATCCAGATCAGGAGAGGTCATTGTACCCCTGTACTCTTCACTTATCAGACCAATGATTGAGTACAACGCCCATTGAATGTACCTTACCCGACACCTACAGCAGTTGGAAAGACCCCAAAAGTTCCTCACCAAAAGGATAAAGGGCTCAAACATATGTCATACGATGCCAGACTGAAGAAACTCCAGCTCTATTCAGTCGCATACCGCCTGCTCAGAGGTGATCTGTGCCTGACATACAAGGCCATGTCCAACCCGGAATTAATGGACATGCTCCACCTCAAAAATCCAAATCCACCAGAGCCACGAGAGCAAGAGACTTAAACCTCAACACGGATATAAATAGGACGTGCTGGAGGGACAGATTCATCACCCAGAGACTCCCTACACTATGGAACAGAATCCCAGTCCATGTGAGGCAGAGCCCCTCACTGACTCTGTTCAAGAGAAATCTTGACGAGTGGATGGGAGATCGTAGGTTTACCCCGGGAATCATCTCTGTATCACTGCTGGACAGAGGCACAGCAAACTAATGGGTATAGTATTCTCATCCTAAGGGGTGGTGAAAGCCACACACACTCTGACTAGGCTTATAAATGCCCTAGGGCAGATAGCCTAGTATGAACCTATGAACCTATGAACCTATAAAACAACCAGTAATGAGATGAAACTACAGATGGCTACGTACACAGTCACTGGTTATAAAATAACTGCTACCTTGTTACAAAATAACCAGTAATCAGACTAACCTACAGCTGGCAAGGTACGCAGTCATTGATTATAAAATACCAGCAAAGAGACTAAACTACAGATGGCAAGGTACACAGTCACTGGATATAAACATACCAGAGAAGAGAGTAAACTATAGATGGCAAGGGACAGAGTCACTGGTTACAAAATAACCAGTAATGAGACTAAAATACAGATGTTAAAGTACACATTTCCTGGTTATAAAACAACCAGTAACAAACTAAACTACAGAATGTAAGGTAAACAGTCACTAGTTATAAAATAACCAGTAAAGAGATTAAACTACAGAGGGTAAGGTAAACAGCCACTGTTCATAAGATAACCAGTATTGAAACTAAACTACAGATGGCAAGGTACACAGTCACTGGTTATAAAATACCAGCAATGAGAGTAAACTACAGATGGCAAGGTACACAGTCACTGGTTATAAAATAACCAGCTATGAGACTGAACTATAAATGACAAGGGACACAATCACTGGTTGTAAAATAACCAGTAACGACACTAAACTAAAGGTGGTAAGGGACACAGTCAGTGGTTACAAAAAAACAGTAATGAGACTAAACTACAGATGGTAAGGGACACAGTCACTGGGTATAAAACAACCAGCAGTAAGACTAAACTACAGGTGGTAAGGGACACCATCACTGGTTATAAAACAACCAGTAATGAGACTAAACTACAAGTTGTAAGGGACATAGCCATTTGTTATAAAACAACCAGTAATGAGTCTAAACTACAGGTGGTAAGGGACACAATCACTGGTTATGAAACAACCAGTAATGAGATGAGACTAAACTGCAGGTTGTAAGGTATACAGTTACTCGCTATAAAACTACCACTAATGAGTCTAAACTAGAGGTGGTGAGGGACACCGTCACTGGTTAGAAAACAACCTGTAATAAGACTAAAGTACAGCTGGTAAGGGACACAGTCACTGCTTATAAAAGAACCAGTAATGAGACTAACCTACAGGTGGTAAGGTACACAGTCACTGGTAACAAAACAACCAGTAATGAGAAGAAACTACAGATGGTTAGGTACACAGTCACTGGTTATAAAATAACTGGTACCTCATTATAAAATAATCAGTAATGAGACTAAACTACAGATGGCAATGTAGGCAGTCACTGGTTATAAAATACCAGCAATGAGACTAATCTACAGATGGCAAAGTACACAGTCACTGGATATAAAATAACCAGAAATGAGACTAAACTACAGGTGGTAAGGTACACAGTCACTGGTTATAAGATAACCACTAATGAGACTAAACTACAGGTGGTAAGGTACACATCTACTGGTTATAAAATAACCAGTAATGAGACTAAACAGATGATAAGGGGTACAGTCACTGGTTATAAAATAACCATTAATGACACTATAGTACAGATGGCAAGGTATACAGTCACTGGTTATAAAATAACCCCTAATGAGACTAAACTACAGATGGTAAAGGACACAGTCACTTGTTATAAAACAACAAATAATGAGACTAAACTACAGGTGGTATCAGACACAGTCACTGGTTATAAAACAACCATTAATGAGACTAACCAACAAGTGGTAAGGGACACAGTCACTGGTTATAAAACAACCGGTAATGAGACTAACCTACAGGTGGTAAGGGACACAGTCACTGGTTATAAAACAACCAGTAATAAGTCTAAACTACAGGTGGTAAGGCACACAATCACTGGTTATAAAACAACCACTAAAGAGACTAAACTACAGGTGGTAAGGTGTACATTTACTGGCTATAAAACAACCAGTAAGGAGACTAAACTACAGATGGTAAGGTACACAGTCACTTGTTCTAAAATGACCAATAATGAGACTAAACTACAGGTGGTAAGGTACGCAGTCACTGGTTATAAAACTATCAGTAATGAGACTATATCACAGTGGGATAGGTTCACAGTCACTGGTTATAAAACGACGAATAATAAGACTAAACTACAGTGAGTTGTGTACACAGTCAGTGGTTATAGAACAACAGATAATTAGACTAAACTACAGATGGTAAGGCACACAGTAACAAGACTAAACTGCAGGTGGTAAGGTACACAGTCACTAGTTATAAAACAACCTGTAATGAGACTTAACTACAGGTGGTAAGGTACATTGTCACTGCTTATAAAATAACCAGTAATGAGACTAAACTACAGGTGGTAATGTACACAGTCATTGGTTATAAAACAACCAGTAATGTGAGTAAACTACAGATGCTAAGGTACACAGTCACTAGTTATAACAACCAGTAATGAGACTAAACTACAGATGGTTACGTACACAGTCAGTGGTTATTGAACAACAGGTAATTAGACTAAACGTCAGATGGTAAGGCACACAGTCACTGGTTATAAAATAACCAGTAATGAGACTAAAATGCAGGTAGTAAGGTACACAGTCACTGGTTATAAAACAACCTGTAATAAGACTAAAGTACAGGTTGTAAGGGACACAGTCACTGCTTATAAAACAACCAGTAATGAGACTAACCTGCAGGTTGTAAGGTACACAGTCACTGGTTACAAAAACACAGTAATGTGACAAAAATACAAATGGTTAGGTACACAGTCACTGGTTATAAAATTCCAGCAGTGAGACTAAACTACAGATGACAAGGTACACAGTCATTGGATATAAAATAACTAGAAATGAGACTAAACTACAGGTGGTAAGGTACACAGTCACTCATTATAACACAACCAGCAATGAGATTAAACTACAGGTGGCAAGGTACACAGTTACTGGTTATAAAATAACCAGTAATGAGACTAAACAACTGATGATAAGGTGTACAGTCACTGGTTATAAAACATTCAGTAATGAGACTATACTACTGAGGTTAAGGTACACAGTCACTGGTTATTAGACAACCAATAATGAGACTAAACTACAGTCAGTTACGTACATCATCAGTGGTTATAGAACAACAGTTAATTAGACAAAACTACAGATGGTAAGGTACACAGTCACTGGTCATAAAAAAAACATGAATGCGACTAAACTACAGGAGGTAAGGTACACAGTCACTGGTTATAAAACATTCAGTAATGAGACTATACTACTGAGGTTAAGGTACACAGTCACTGGTTATTAGACAACCAGTAATGAAACTAAACTACAGTCAGTTACGTGCATCATCAGTGGCTATAGAACAACAGTAAATTAGACAAAACTACAGCTGGTAAGGTACACAGTCACTGCTCATAAAATAAATAGTAATGACACTAAACTGCAAGTAGTAATGTATACAGTCATTGGTTATAAAACAATCAGTATTGTGACTAAACTGCAGATGCTAAGGAACACAGTCACTAGTGATAAAACAACCAGTAATCAGACTAAACTACAGATGGTTACGTACACAGTCAGTTGTTATAGAACAACAGGTAATTAGACTAAACTACATGTTGTAAGGCATACAGTCTCTGGTTATAAAATAACCAGTAATGAGACTAAACTGCAGGTAGTAAGGTACACAGTCAGTGGTTATAAAACAACCTGTAATGAGACTAAACTACAACTGGCAAGGTACACAGTCAATGGTTATAAAATAACCAATAATGAGACTAAACTACAGGTGTTGAGGGACACAGTCACTGATTATAAAACAACCAGTAATGACACTAAACTACACATGGTAAGGTACCCAGTCACTGGTTATAAAATAATCAGTAATGAGACTAAACTACAGATGGTTACGTACACAGTCAGTGGTTATAGAACAACAGGTAATTAGACTAAACTACAGATGGTAAGGCACACAGTCTCTGGTTATAAAATAACCAGCAATGAGACTAAACTACAGATGGCAAGGTACACAACCACTGGTTATAAAATAACCACTAATGAGACTAAACTACAGATGGCAAGGTACACAGTCACTGGTTTTAAGAAAACAACAATGAGATTAAACTACAGAGGGCAAGGTAAACAGTCACTGGTTATAAGATAACCAGTAATGAAACTAAACTACAGATGGCAAGGTACACAGTAACTGGTTATAAAATACCAGCAATGACAGTAAACTACAGATAGCAAGGTACGCAGTCACTGGTTAGAAAATAACCAGCAATGAGACTGAACTATAGATGACAAGGGACACAGTCACTGGTTATAAAATAACCAGTAATGAGACTAAACTACAGGTGGTAAGGGACACAGTCACTGGTTACAAAACAACCAGTAATGAGACTAAACTACAGGTGGTAAGGGACACAGTCACTGGGTATAAAACAACCAGCAGTAAAACTAAACTACAGGTGGTAACGGACACCATCACTGGTTATAAAACAACCAGTAATGAGACTAAACTACTGGTGGTAAGGGACATAGTCAGTGGTTATAAAATAACCAGTAATGAGTCTAAACAACAGGTGGTAAGGGACACAATCACTGGTTATGAAACAACCAGTAATGAGACTAAACTACAGGTTGTAAGGTATACAGTCACTGGTTATAAAATGACCAATAATGAGACTAAACTACAGATGGTAAGGTACACAGTCACTGGTTAGAAAACAGCCTGTAATAAGACTAAAGTACAGCTGGTAAGGGACACAGTCACTGCTTATAAAAGAACCAGTAATGAGACTAACCTACAGGTGGTAAGGTACACAGTCACTGGTAACAAAACAACCAGTAATGAGAAGAAACTACAGATGGTTAGGTACACAGTCACTGGTTATAAAATAACTGGTACCTCATTATAAAATAATCAGTAATGAGACTAAACTACAGATGGCAACGTACGCAGTCACTGGTTATAAAATACCAGCAATGAGACTAATCTACAGATGGCAAGGTACACAGTCACTGGATATAAAATAACCAGAAATGAGACTAAACTACAGGTGGTAAGGTACACAGTCACTGGTTATAAGATAACCAGTAATGAGACTAAACTACAGGTGGTAAGGGACACAGTCAATGGTTATAAAACAACCAGTAATGATACTAAACTAAAGGTGGTAAGGGACACAGTCACTGCTTATAAAACAACCAGTAATGAGTCTAAACTACAGATGGTAAGGGACACAGTCACTGGTTATAAAACAACCAGTAATGAGACTAAACTACAGATGGTAAGGGACACAGTCACTTGTTATAAAACAACAAATAATGAGACTAAACTACAGGTGCTAACGGACACAGTCACTGGTTATAAAACAACCAGTAATGAGGCTAAACTACAATTGGTAAGGGACGCAGTCACTGGTTATAAAACAACCAGTAATGAGACTAAACTACAGGTGGTAAGGGACACAGTCACTGGTTATAAAACAACCAGTAATGAGACTAAACTACAGGTGGTAAGGGACACAGTCACTGGTTATAAAACAACCAGTAATGAGACTAAACTACAGGTGGTAAGGTACACAGTCACTGGTTATAAAACAACCAGTAATGAGACTAAACTACAGATGGTAAGGTACACAGTCACTTGTTCTAAAATGACCAATAATGAGACTAAACTACAGGTGGTAAGGTACACAGTCACTGGTTATAAAACAACAAATAATGAGACTAAACTACAGTTGGTTATGTACACAGTTACTGGCTATAAAACAACCAGTAAGGAGACTAAACTACAGATGCTAAGGTACACAGTCACTGGTTATAAAACAAAAAATAATTAGACTAAACTACAGATGGTAAGGCACACAGTCACTGGTTAAAAAACAACCTGTAATGAGACTAAACTACAGATCGTAAGGCACACAGTCACTGGTTAAAAAACAACCTGTAATGAGACTTAACTACAGGTAGTAAGGTACATTGTCACTGCTTATAAAATAACCAGTAATGAGACTAAACTACAGGTGGTAATGTACACAGTCATTGGTTATAAAACAACCAGTAATGTGAGTAAACTACATAAGCTAAGGTACACAGTCACTAGTTATAACAACCAGTAATGAGACTAAACTACAGATGCTAAGGTACACAGTCAGTGGTTATTGAACAACAGGTAATTAGACTAAACTACAGATGGTAAGGTACACAGTCACTGGTTAGAAAACAGCCTGTAATAAGACTAAAGTACAGCTGGTAAGGGACACAGTCAATGGTTATAAAACAACCAGTAATGTGAGTAAATTACATGTGCTAAGGTACATAGTCACTAGTTATAACAACCAGTAATGACACTAAAGTACAGCTGGTAAGGGACACAGTCACTGCTTATAAAAGAACCAGTAATGAGACTAACCTACAGATGGTTAGGTACACAGTCACTGGTTACAAAATAACCAGTAATGAGACTAATCTACAGATGGCAAGGTACACAGTCACTGGATATAAAATAACCAGAAATGAGACTAAACTACAGGTGGTAAGGTACACAGTCACTGGTTATAAGATAACCAGTAATGAGACTAAACTACAGGTGGTAAGGTACACATTTACTTGTTATAAAATAACCAGTAATGAGACTAAACAACAGATGATAAGGGGTACAGTCACTGGTTATAAAATAACCATTAATGACACTAAACTACAGATGGCAAGGTATACAGTCACTGGTTATAAAATAACCCCTAATGAGACTAAACTACAGATGGCAAGATACAGTCACTGGTTTTAAAATACCAGCAATGAGACTAAACTACAGATGGCAAGGTAAACAGTCACTGGTTATAAGATAACCAGTAATGAAACTAAACTACAGATGGCAAGGTACACAGTAACTGGTTATAAAATACCAGCAATGAGAGTAAACTACAGATTGCAAGGTACGCAGTCACTGGTTATAAAATAACCAGCAATGAGACTGAACTATAGATGACAAGGGACACAGTCACTGGTTATAAAATAACCAGTAATGAGACTAAACTACAGGTGGTAAGGGACACAGTCACTGGTTATAAAACAACCAGTAATGAGACTAAACTACAGGTGGTAAGGGACACAGTCACTGGTTATAAAACAACCAGTAATGAGACTAAACTACAGGTGGTAAGGGACACAGTCACTGGTTATAAAACAACCAGTAATGATACTAAACTAAAGGTGGTTAGGGACACAGTCACTGGTTATAAAATAACCAGCAATGAGACTAAACTATAGATGACAAGGGACACAGTCACTGGTTATAAAATAACCAGTAATGAGACTAAACTACAGGTGGTAAGGGACACAGTCACTGGTTATAAAACAACCAGTAATGAGACTAAACTACAGGTGGTAAGGGACACAGTCACTGGTTATAAAACAACCAGTAATGAGACTAAACTACAGGTGGTAAGGGACACAGTCACTGGTTATAAAACAACCTGTAATGAGACTAAACTGCAGATGTCAAGGTACACACTCACTGGTATAAAATAACCAGTAATGAGACTAAACTACAGGTGGTAAGGGACACAGTCACTGATTATAAAACAACCAGTAATGAGACTAAACTACAGGTGGTAAGGGACACAGTCACTGGTTATAAAACAACCAGTAATGAGGCTAAACTACAGGTATTAAGGTACACAGTCACTGGTAATAAAACAACCAGTAATGTGACTAAACTATAGATGGTAAGGTACACAGTCCCTGGTTATTAAATAACCAGCAATGAGACTAAACTACAGATGGCAAGGTAAACAGTCACTGGTTATAAAACAATCAGTAATGAGACTATACTACAGAGGGTAAGGTACACAGTCACTAGTTATAAAACAACCAATAATGAGACTAAACTACAGTCGGTTATGTACACAGTCAGTGGTTATAAAACAACCAGTAATGAGACGAAACTACAGATGGCAAGGTACACAGTCACCAGTTACAAAGTAACCAGTAATGAGACTAAACTACAGATGGTAAGGTTCACAGTCACTGGTTATAAAACAACCAGTAATGAGACTAAACTACAGGTGGTAAGGTGTACAGTTACTGGCTATAAAACAACCAGTAAGGAGCCTAAACTACAGATGGTAAGGGACACAGTCACTGGTGATAAAACAACCAGTAATGAGACTAAACTACAGGTGGTAACGTACACAGTCATTGGTTATAAAATAACCAGTAATGAGACTAAACTGCAGATGGTTATGTACACAGTCAGCGGTTATAGAACAACAGGTAATAAGACTAAACTACAGATGGTAAGGCACACAGTCTCTGGTTATAAAACAACCAGTAATGAGACTAAACTGCAGGTGGTAAGGGACACAGTCACTGGTTATAAAACAACCACTAACGAGTCTAAACTACAGATGGTAAGGCACACAATCACTGGTTATAAAACAACCAGTAATGCGACTAAACTGCAGGTGGTAAGGTACTCAGTCACTGGTTATAAAACAACCTGTAATGAGACTAAACTACAGGGGTTAAAGGACACAGTCACTTGTTAAAAAACAACAAATAATGAGACTAAACTACAGGTGGTAAGGGACACAGTCACTGGTTATAAAACAACCAGTAATGAGACTAAACTACAGATGGTAAGGTACACAGTCACTGATTATAAAATAACCAGTAATGAGACTAAACTGCAGATGTTAAGGTACACAGTCACTGGTTACAAAACAACCAGTAATGAGACTAAACTACAGATGGCAAGGTACACAGTCACCGGTTGCAAAAAACCCAGTAATGAGACTAAACTACAGATGGTAAGGTACACAGTCACTGGTTATAAAACAACCAGTAATGAGACTAAACTACAGATGGCAAGGTACACAGTCACTGGTTATAAAATAACCAGTAATGAGACTAAACTACAGATGGCAAGGGACACAGTCACTGGTTATAAAACAACCAGTAATGAGACTAAACTACAGGTGGTAAGGTACACAGTCACTGGTTATAAAATAACCAGTAATGAGACTAAACTACAGATGGCAAGGTACACAGTCACTGGTTATAAAATACCAGCAATGAGACTAAACTACAGATAGCAAGTTATGCAGTCACTGATTATAAAATAACCAGCAATGAGACTAAACTATAGATGACAAGGGACACAGTCACTGGTTATAAAATAACCAGTAATGAGACTAAACTACAGGTGGTAAGGGACACAGTCACTGCTTATAAAACAACCAGTAATGAGTCTAAACTACAGAGGGTAAGGGACACAGTCACTGGTTATAAAACAACCAGTAATGAGACTAAACTACAGGTGGTAAGGGACACAGTCACTGGTTATAAAACAACCAGTAATGAGACTAAACTACAGGTGGTAAGGGACACAGTCACTGGTTATAAAACAACCAGTAATGAGACTAAACTACAGGTGGTAAGGGACACAGTCACTGGTTATAAAACAACCAGTAATGAGACTAAACTACAGGTGGTAAGGGACACAGTCACTGCTTATAAAACAACCAGTAATGAGACTAACCTACAGGTGGTAAGGGACACAGTCACTGGTTATAAAACAACCAGTAATGATACTAAACTACAGCTGGTAAGGGACACAGTCACTGGTTATAAAACATCCAGTAATGAGTCTAAACTACAGGTGGTAAGGTACACAGTCACTGGTAACAAAACAACCAGTAATGAGAAGAAACTACAGATGGTTAGGTACACAGTCACTGGTTATAAAATAACTGGAACCTCATTATAAAATAATCAGTAATGAGACTAAACTACAGATGGCAACGTATGCAGTCACTGGTTATAAAATACCAGCAATGAGACTAATCTACAGATGGCAAGGTACACAGTCACTGGATATAAAATAACCAGAAATGAGACTAAACTACAGGTGGTAAGGTACACAGTCACTGGTTATAAGATAACCAGTAATGAGACTAAACTACAGGTGGTAAGGTACACATTTACTTGTTATAAAATAACCAGTAATGAGACTAAACAACAGATGATAAGGGGTACAGTCACTGGTTATAAAATAACCATTAATGACACTAAACTACAGATGGCAAGGTATACAGTCACTGGTTATAAAATAACCCCTAATGAGACTAAACTACAGATGGCAATGTAGGCAGTCACTGGTTATAAAATACCAGCAATGAGACTAAACTACAGATGCCAAGGGACACAGTCACTGATTATAAAACAACCAGTAATGAGACTAAACTACAGGTGGTAAGGGACACAGTCAATGGTTATAAAACAACCAGTAATGAGACTAAACTACAGGTGGTAAGGGACATAGTCACTGGTTATAAAACAACCAGTAATGAGTCTAAACAACAGGTGGTAAGGGACACAATCACTGGTTATGAAACAACCAGTAATGAGATGAGACTAAACTGCAGGTTGTAAGGTATACAGTTACTCACTATAAAACAACCAGTAATGAGACTTAACTACAGATAGTAAGGTACACAGTCACTGGTTATAAAATGACCAATAATGAGACTAAACTACAGTTAGTAAGGTACACAGTCACTGGTTAGAAAACAACCTGTAATAAGACTAAAGTACAGCTGGTAAGGGACACAGTCACTGCTTATAAAAGAACCAGTAATGAGACTAACCTACAGGTGGTAAGGTACAGAGTCACTGGTAACAAAACAACCAGTAATGAGATGAAACTACAGATGGTTAGGTACACAGTCACTGGTTATAAAATAACTGGTACCTCATTATAAAATAATCAGTAATGAGACTAAACTACAGATGGCAACGTACGCAGTCACTGGTTATAAAATACCAGCAATGAGACTAATCTACAGATGTCAAGGTACACAGTCACTGGATATAAAATAACCAGAAATGAGACTAAACTACAGGTGGTAAGGTACACAGTCACAGGTTATAAAATAACCAGTAATGAGACTAAACTACAGATGGCAAGGTATGTAGTCACTGGTTATAAAATACCAGCAATGAGACTAAACTACAGATGGCAAGTTACGCAGTCACTGGTTATAAAATGCTAGCAATGGGACTTAACTACAGATGGCACGTTACACAGTCACTGGTTATAAAACAGCCAGCAATGAGACTAAACTACAGGTGGTAAGGGAGACAGTCATTGGTTATAAAATAACCAGCAATGAGACTAAACTACAGGTGGTAAGGGACACAGTCACTGGTTATAAAACAACCAGTAATGAGACTAAACTACAGATGGTAAAGTACACAGTCACTGGTTATAAAGTAACTAGTAATGAGACTAAACTACAGGAGGTAAGGTACACAGTCACTGGTTATAAAATAACCAGTAATGAGACTAAACTACAGATGGCAAGGTACACAGTCACTGGTTATGAAACAACCAGTAATGAGACTAAACTACGGGTTGTAAGGTATACAGTTACTTGCTATAAAACAACCAGTAATGAGACTAACCTATAGATAGTAAGGTACACAGTCACTGGTTATAAAATGACGGATAATGAGACTAAACTACAGGTGGTAAGGTACACAGTCACAGGTTATAAAATACCAGCAATGAGACTAAACTACAGATGGCAAGTTACGCAGTCACTGGTTATAAAATGCTAGCAATGGGACTTAACTACAGATGGCAAGTTACACAGTCACTGGTTATAAAACAGCCAGTAATGAGACTAAACTACAGATGGTAGAGTACACAGTCCCTGCTTATAAAACAAACAGTAATTAGACTAAACTAGAGGTGGTTACGTACACAGTCACTGGTTATAAAACAACCAGCAATGAGACTAAACTACAGGTGGTAAGGGACACAGTCACTGGTTATAAAACAACCAGTAATGAGACTAAACTACAGATGGTAAAGTACACATTCACTGGTTATAAAGTAACTAGTAATGAGACTAAACTACAGATGGCAAGGTACACAGTCACTGGTTATAAAATAACCAGTAATGAGACTAAACTACAGATGGTAAGGTACACAGTCACTGGTTATAAAATAACCAGTAATGAGACTAAACTACAGATGGCAAGGTACATAGTCACTGGTTATAAAATAACCAGTAATGAGACTAAACTACAGATGGCAAGGTACACAGTCACTGCTTATAAAATAACCAGCAATGCGACTAAACTACAAGTGGCAAGGTACACAGTCACTGGTTAAAAGATAACCAGCAATGAGACTAAACTACAGGTGGTAAGGTACACAGTCACTGGTTATAAAATAACCAGTAATGAGACTAAACAGATGGTAAGATGTACAGGCACTGGTTATAAAATAACCAGCAATGAGACTAAACTACAGGTGGTAAGGGACACAGTCACTGGTTATAAAACAACCAGTAATGCGACTAAACTACAGATGGGAAGGTACACAGTCACTGGTTATAAAACAACCAGTAATTAGACTAAACTACAGATGGTAAGGCACACAGTAACTGGTTATAAAGTAACTAGTAATGAGACTAAACTACAGGAGGTAAGGTACAAAGTAACTGGTTATAAAATAACCAGTAATGAGACTAAACTACAGGCAGTAAGGTACACAGTCACTGGTTATAAAATAACCAGTAATGAGACTAAACTACAGATGGTAAAGTACACATTCACTGGTTATAAAACAACCAGTAATGAAACTAAACTTCAAATAGTAAAGTACTCAGTCACTAATTATAAAACAACCAGTAATGAGACTAAACTACAGATGGTTACGTACACAGTCACTGGTTATAAAATAACCAATAATGAGACTAAACTACAGATGGCTATGTATACAGTCACTGGTTATAAAAAAACAGTAATGAGACTAAACTACAGATGGCAAGGTACACAGTCACTGCTTATAAAATACCAGCAATGAGACTAAACTACAGGTGGTAAGGTACACAGTCACTGGTTATAAAATAACCAGTAATGAGACTAAACTACAGGTGGTAAGGTACACAGTCACTGGTTATAAAATAACCAGTAATGAGACTAAACTACAGATGGTAAGGTACACAGTCACTGGTTATAAAATAACCAGTAATGAGACTAAACTACAGATGGCAAGGTACACAGTCACTGGTTATAAAATAACCAGTAATGAGACTAAACTACAGATGGCAAGGGACACAGTCACTGGTTATAAAATAACCAGTAATGAGACTAAACTACAGATGGCAAGGTACGCAATCACTGCTTATAATATAACCAGTAATGAGACTAAACTATAGATGGCAAGGTATGCACTCACTGGTTATAAAAAAACAGTAATGAGACTAAACTACAGATGGCAAGGTACACAGTCACTGCTTATAAAATAACCAGCAATGCGACTAAACTACAGATGGCAAGGTACACAGTCACTGGTTATAAAATAACCAGTAATGAGACTAAACTACAGGTGGTAAGGGACACAGTCACTGGTTATAAAACAACCAGTAATGAGACTAAACTACAGGTGGTAAGGGACACAGTCACTGGTTATAAAACAACCAGTAATGAGACTAAACTACAGGTGGTAAGGGACACAGTCACTGGTTATAAAACAACCAGTAATGAGACTAAACTACAGGTGGTAAGGGACACAGTCACTGGTTATAAAACAACCAGTAATGAGACTAAACTACAGGTGGTAAGGGACACAGTCAATGGTTATAAAACAACCAGTAATGATACTAATCTAAAGGTGATTAGGGACACAGTCACTGGTTATAAAATAACCAGCAATGAGACTAAAGTACAGGTGGTAACGTACACAGTCACTGGTTATAAAATAACCAGTAATGAGACTAACCTGCAGGTATTAAGGTACCCAGTCACTGGTTATAAAACAACCTGTAATGAGACTAAACTACAGGTGGTAAGGGACACAGTCAATGGTTATAAAACAACCAGTAATGATACTAAACTAAAGGTGGTAAGGGACACAGTCACTGATTATAAAACAACCAGAAATAACACTAAACTACAGATGGTAAGGTACACAGTCACTGGTTACAAAGTAACCAGTAATGAGACTAAACTACAGATGTTAAGGTACATGGTCACTGGTTATAAAACAACCAGTAATGAGACTAAACTACAGATGGTAAGGGACACAGTCACTGGTTATAAAACAACCAGTAATGAGACTAAACTACAGGTGGTAAGGGACACAGTCACTGATTATAAAACAACCAGTAATGACACTAAACTACAGATGGTAAGGTACACAGTCACTGGTTATAAAATAACCAGTAATGAGACTAAACTACAGATGGTAAGGTACACAGTCACTGGTTATAAAACAACCAGTAATGAGACCAAACAACAGATGGCAAGGAACACAGTCACTGGATTTAAAACAACCAGTAATGAGACTAAACTGCAGGTGGTAAGGGACACAGTGACTGGTTATAAAACAACCAGTAATGAGGCTAAACTACAGGTATTAAGGTACACAGTCACTGGTAATAAAACAACCAGTAGGGAGACTAAACTACAGATGCTAAGGTACACAGTCACTGGTTATAAAACAACAAATAATGAGCCTAAACTACAGATGGTAAGGCACACAGTCACTGGTTAAAAAACAACCTGTAATGAGACTAAAGTACAGGTGGTAAGGGACACAGTCACTGCTTATAAAACAACCAGTAATGAGACTAACCTACAGGTGGTAAGGGACACAGTCACTGGTGATAAAACAACCAGTAATGAGACTAAACTACAGGTGGCAAGTTATACAGTCACTGGTTATAAAGTAACCAGTAATGAGACTAAAGTACAGGTGGTAACGTACACAGTCACTGGTTATAAAATAACCAGTAATGAGACTACACTACAAATGGTAAGGTACAGTCACTGGCCCTAAAACAACCAGTAGGGAGACTAAACTACAGTTGGTAAGGTATACAGTCACTGGTTAAAAAATAACCAGTAATGAGTCTAAACTACAGATAGTTACGTACACAGTCATTGGTTATAAAACAACCAGTAATGAGACTAAACTACAGGTGGTAAGGGACACAGTCACTGGTTATAAAACAACCAGTAATTAGACTAAACTAGAGGTGGTTACGTACACAGTCACTGTTTATAAAACAACCAGTAATTAGACTAAACTACAGATGGTAAGGCACACAGTCACTGGTTATAAAGTAACTAGTAATGAGACTAAACTACAGGAGGCAAGGTACAGAGTCACTGGTTATAAAATAACCAGTAATGAGACTAAACTACAGATGGTAAGGTACACAGTCACTGGTTATAAAACAACCAGTAATGAGACTAAACTACAGATGGTAAGGTACACAGTCACTGGTTATAAAATAACCAGTAATGAGACTAAACTACATATGGTAAGGTACCCAGTCACTGGTTATAAAAGAACCAGCTATGAGACTAAACTACAGATGGTAAGGTACACAGTCATTGGTTACAAAATAACCAGTAATGAGACTAAACTACAGATGGTAAGGTGCACAGTCACTGGTTAGAAAACAACCAGTAATGAGACCAACTTACAGATGGCAAGTAACACAGTCACTGGTTAGAAAACAGCCAGTAATGAGACTAAACTACAGCTGGCAGGGTACACAGCCACTGGTTATAAAATAACCAGTAATGAGACTAAACTACAGATGGTAAGGTACACAGTCAATGGATATAAAATAACCATTAATGAGATTAAACCAGAGATGGCAAGTAAGACAGTCACTGGTTATAAAACAACCAGTAATGAGACTAAACTACAGATGGTAGGTACAAAGTCACTGGTACTAAAGTAACCAGTAATTAGACTAAACTACAGATGGTAAGGTACACAGTCACTGGTTATAAAATGACCCCTAATGAGAATAAACTACAGATGGCAAGATACAGTCACTGGTTCTAAAATACCAGCAATAAGACTAAACTACAGATGGCAAGGTACACAGTCACTGGTTATAAAATAACCAGTAATGAGACTAATCTACAGATGGCAAGGTACACAAACACTTCTTATAAAATAACCAGTAATGTGACTAAACTATAGATGGTAAGGTACACAGTCACTGGTTATAAAATAACCAGCAATGAGACTAAACTATAGATGACAAGGGACACAGTCACTGGTTATAAAATAACCAGTAATGAGACTAAACTACAGGTGGTAAGGGACACAGTCACTGGTTATAAAACAACCAGTAATGAGACTAAACTACAGGTGGTAAGGGACACAGTCACTGGTTATAAAACAACCAGTAATGAGACTAAACTACAGGTGGTAAGGGACACAGTCACTGGTTATAAAACAACCAGTAATGAGTCTAAACTACAGGTGGTAAGGTGTACAGTTACTGGCTATAAAACAACCAGTAAGGAGACTAAACTACAGATGCTAAGGTACACAGTCACTGGTTATAAAACAACAAATAATGAGACTAAACTACAGATGCTAAGGTACACAGTCACTGGTTATAAAACAACAAATAATGAGACTAAACTACAGTTGGTTATGTACACAGTCAGTGATTATAGAACAACAGGTAATTAGACTAAACTACAGATGGTAAGGCACACAGTCACTGGTTAAAAAACAACCTGTAATGAGACTTAACTACAGGTAGTAAGGTACATTGTCACTGCTTATAAAACAACCAGTAATGAGACTAACCTACAGGTGGTAAGGGACACAGTCACTGGTTATAAAACAACCAGTAATGATACTAAACTACAGATGCTAAGGTACACAGTCACTGGTTATAAAACAACCAGTAATGAGACTAAACTACAGATGGTAAGGTACACAGTCAGTGGTTATAAAATAAGTAATGAGACTAAACTACAGTAATGACTAAACTACAGGTGGTAAGGTACACAGTCACTGGTTATAAAATAACCAGTAATGAGACTAAACTACAGGCAGTAAGGTACACAGTCACTGGTTATAAAACAACCTGTAATGAGACTAAACTACAGATGGTAAAGTACACATTCACTAGTTATAAAACAACCAGTAATGAAACTAAACTTCAGATGGTAAAGTACACAGTCACTAATTATAAAACAACCAGTAATGAGATTAACTACAGATGGTTACGTACACAGTCACTGTTTATAAAATAACCAGTAATGAGACTAAACAACAGATGGTAAGGGACACAGTCACTGGTGATAAAACAACCAGTAATGATACTAAACTACAGATGGTAAGGTACACAGTCACTGGTTATAAAATAACCAGTAATGAGACTAAACTACAGATGGTAAGGTACACAGTCACTGGTTATAAAATAACCAGTAATGAGACTAAACTACAGGTGGTAAGGGACACAGTCACTGGTTATAAAACAACCAGTAATGAGACTAAACTACAGGTGGTAAGGGACACAGTCACTGGTTATAAAACAACCAGTAATGAGACTAAACTACAGGTGGTAAGGGACATAGTCAGTGGTTATAAAACAACCAGTAATGAGACTAAACTACAGGTTGTAAGGTATACAGTTACTGGCTATAAAACAACCAGTAATGAGACTAAACTAGAGATAGTAAGGTACGCAGTCACTGGTTATAAAATGACCAATAATGAGACTAAACTACAGGTGGTAAGGTACACAGTCACTGGTTATAAAACAATCAGTAATGAGACTATACTACAGAGGGTAAGGTACACAGTCACTGGGTATAAAACAACCAGTAATGAGTCTAAACTACAGGTGGCAAGTTATACAGTCACTGGTTATAAAACAGCCAGTAATGAGACTAAACTACAGGTGGTAAGGTACACAGTCACTGGTTATAAAACAACCAGTAATGAGACTAAACTACAGGTGGTAAGGGACACAGTCACTGGTTATAAAACAACCAGTAATTAGACAAAACTACAGATGGTAAGGCACACAGTCACTGGTTATAAAATAACCAGTAATGAGACTAAACTACAGATGGTAAGGTACACAGTCACTGGTTATAAAGTAACCAGTAATGAGACTAAACTACAGGTGGTAAGGTACACAGTCACTGGTTATAAAATAACCAGTAATGAGAGTAAACTACAGGCAGTAAGGTACACAGTCACTGGTTATAAAATAACCAGTAATGAGACTAAACTACAGATGGTAAAGTACACATTCACTGGTTATAAAACAACCAGTAATGAAACTAAACTTCAGATGGTAAAGTACACAGTCACTAATTATAAAACAACCAGTAATGAGATTAACTACAGATGGTTACGTACACAGTCACTGGTTATAAAATAACCAATAATGAGACTAAACTACAGATGGCTATGTATACAGTCACTGGTTATAAAAAAAACAGTAATGAGACTAAACTACAGATGGCAAGGTACACAGTCACTGCTTATAAAATAACCAGCAATGCGACTAAACTACAAGTGGCAAGGTACACAGTCTCTGGTTAAAAGATAACCAGTAATGAGACTAAACTACAGGTAGTGAGGTACACAGTCACTGGTTATAAAATAACCAGTAATGAGACTAAACACATGGTAAGATGTACAGGCACTGGTTATAAAATAACCAGTAATGAGACTAAACTACAGATTGCAAGGTACACAGTCACTGGTTATAAAATAACCAATAATGTGACTAAACCACAGATGGCAAGGTACGCAGTCACTGGTTATAAAATAACCAGTAATGAGGCTAAACTACAAACGGCAAGGTATGCAGTCACTGGTTATAAAATACCAGTAATGAGGCTAAACTACAAATGGCAAGGTATGCAGTCACTGGTTATAAAATACCAGCAATGAGAGTAAACTACAGATGGCAAGGTACGCACTCACTGGTTATAAAATAATCAGCAATGAGACTAAACTATAGATGACAAGGGACGCAGTCACTAGTTATAAAATAACCAGTAATGAGACTAAACTACAGGTGGTAAGGGACACAGTCACTGGTTATAAAACAACCAGTAATGAGACTAAACTACAGGTGGTAAGGGACACAGTCACTGGTTATAAAACAACCAGTAATGAGACTAAACTACAGGTGGTAAGGGACACAGTCACTGGTTATAAAACAACCAGCAGTAAGACTAAAGTACAGGTGGTAAGGGACACAGTCACTGCTTATAAAACAACCAGTAATGAGACTAACCTACAGGTGGTAAGGTACACAGTCACTGGTTATAAATCAACCAGTAATGAGACTAAACTACAGGTGGTAAGGGACACAGTCACTTGTTATAAAACAACAACTAATGAGACTAAACTACAGGTGCTAACGGACACAGTCACTGGTTATAAAACAACCAGTAATGAGACTAAACTACAGGTGGTAAGGGACACAGTCACTGGTTATAAAACAACCAGCAGTAAGACTAAAGTACAGGTGGTAAGGGACACAGTCACTGCTTATAAAACATCCAGTAATGAGACTAACCTACAGGTGGTAAGGTACACAGTCACTGGTTATAAATCAACCAGTAATGAGACTAAACTACAGGTGGTAAGGGACACAGTCACTGATTATACAACAACCAGTAATGAGACTAAACTACAGGTGGTAAAGCGTACATTTACTGGATATAAAACAACCAGTAAGGAGACTAAACTACAGATGGTAAGGTACACAGTCACTGGTTGTAAAATGACCAATAATGAGACTAAACTACAGGTGGTAATGTGCACAGCCACTGGTTATAAAACAACCTTTAATGAGACTTAACTACAGGTGGTAAGGCACATTGTCACTGCTTATAAAATAACCAGTAATGAGACTAAACTACAGATGGTTACGTACACAGTCAGTGATTATTGAACAACAGGTAATTAGACTAAACTACAGATGGTAAGGCACACAGTCACTGATTATAAAATAACCAGTAATGAGACTAAACTGCAGTTAGTAAGGTACACAGTCACTGGTTAGAAAAGAACCAGTAATGAGACTAACCTACAGGTGGTAAGGTACACAGTCACTGGAAACAAAACAACCAGTAATGAGACAAAACTATAGATGGTTAGGTATACAGTCACCGGTTATAAAATAACTGGTACCTCATTATCAAATAATCAGTAATGAGACTAAACTACAGACAGTTACTTGCTATAAAACAACCAATAATGAGACTAAACTACAAGTGGCAAGGTACACAGTCATTAGTTATAAACTATAGATGACAAGGGACACAATCACTGCTTATAAAACAACAGTAATGAGACTAACCTAAAGGTGGTAAGAGACACAGTCACTGGTTGTAAAACAACCACTAACGAGTCCAAACTACAGATGGTAAGGCACACAATCACTGGTTACAAAACAACCAGTGATAACACTAAACTACATATGGTAAGGTACCCAGTCACTGATTATAAAAGAACCAGTTATGAGACTAAACTACAGATAATAAGGTGCACAGTCACTGGTTAGAAAACAACCAGTAATGAGACCAACCTACAGATCTATCGCCCTAGGGCATTTATAAGCCTAGCCAGAGTATGTTTGGCTTTTGCCACCCATTTTAAATTAATTTTGCTATGCCCTTTTTCGAGGTTAGTATACTGTGCCTCTGTCTAACAGTGACACAGAAGTGATACCTGGGTAAACTCCACGATCCCCATCTGGAGTTTTTTAACGCAGCATACCGCATCTGTTTGAGCCCTTTTGATCCTCTTGCAACAGATGGCAAGCAACACAGTCACTGGTTATAAAACAACCAGTAATGAGACTAAACTACAGCTGGCAGGGTACACAGCCACTATTTATAAAATAACCAGTAATGAGACTAAACTACAAATGGTAAGGTACACATTCACTGGTTATAAAGTAACTAGTAATGAGACTAAACTACAGGAGGCAAGGTACAAAGTAACTGGTTATAAAATAACCAGTGACAGTGTACCTTATGACTAAACTACAGGTGGTAAGGTACACAGTCACTGGTTATAAAATAACCAGTAATGAGACTAAACTACAGATGGCAAGGAACACAGTCACTGGATTTAAAACAACCAGTAATGAGGCTAAACTACAGATGGCAGGGTACACAGTCACTGGTTATAAAATAACCAGTAATGAGACTAAACTTCAGATGGTAAGGTACACAATCAATGTTTATAAAATAACCAGTAATGAGACTAAACTACAGATGGCAAGAGACACAGTCACTGGTTATAAAACAACCAGTAATGAGACTAAACTACAGGTGGTAAGGGACACAGTCACTGGTGATAAAACAACCAGTAATGAGACTAAACTACAGGTGGTAAGGGACACAGTCACTGGTTATAAAACAACCAGTAATGAGACTAAACTACAGGTGGTAAGGGACACAGTCACTGGTTATAAAACAACCAGTAATGTGACTAAACTACAGATGGTAAGGTACACAGTCCCTGCTTATAAAACAAACAGTAATTAGACTAAACTAGAGGTGGTTACGTACACAGTCACTGTTTATAAAACAACCAGTAATTAGACTAAACTACAGATGGCAAGGTACGCAGTCACTGGTTATAAAATAACCAGCAATGAGACTAAACTATAGATGACAAGGGACACAGTCATTGGTTATAAAATAACCAGGAATGAGACTAAACTACAGGTGGTAAGGGAAATAGTCAGTGGTTATAAAACAACCAGTAATGAGTCTAAACTACAGGTAGTAAGGGACACAATCACTGGTTATGAAACTAATAATGAGACTAAACTACAGATTTTAAGGTATACAGTTACTTGCTATAAAACAACCAGTAATGAGACTAAACTACAGATGGCAAGGTACACAGTCATTAGTTATAAACTATAGATGACAAGGGACACAGTCACTGGTTATAAAACAACCAGTAATGAGACTAACCTAAAGGTGGTAAGGGACACAGTCACTGGTTATAAAATGACCAGTAATGAGACTAAACTACAGGTGGTAAGGGACACAGTCACTGGTTATAAAACAACCACTAATGAGTCTAAACTTCATATGGTAAGGTACACAGTCACTGATTCTAAAATGACCAATAATGAGACTAAACTACAGGTGGTAAGGTACACAGTCACTGGTTATAAAACAATCAGTAATGAGACTATAACACAGAGGGTAAGGTACACAGTAACTACAGTCGGTTATGTACACAGTCAGTGGTTATAAAACAACAGGTAATTAGACTAAACTACAGATGGTAAGGCACACAGTCACTGGTTATAAAATAACCAGTAATGAGATTAAACTGCAGGTGGTAAGGTACATAGTCACTGGTTATAAAACAACCTGTAATGAGGCTTAACTACAGGTGGTAAGGTACACTGTTACTGCTTATAAAATAACTAGTAATGAGACTAAACTACAGGTGGTAAGGTGCACATTCACTAGTTATAACAACCAGTAATGAGGCTAAACTACAGATGGTTACGTACACAGTCAGTGGTTATTGAACAACAGGTAATTTGACTAAACTACAGATGGTAAGGCACACAGTCACTGGTTACAAAATAACCAGTAATGAGACTAAACTGCACATAGTAAGGTACACAGTCACTGGTTATAAAACAACCTGTAATAAGACTAAATGACAGATAGCAAGGTAAACAGTCACTGTTTATAATTCAACCAGTAATGAACCTAAACTACAAATATCAAGGGACACAGTCACTGGTTATAAAACAACCAATAATGAGACTAAACTACAGGTGGTAAGATAGACAGTCACTGGTTATAAAGCAACCAGTAATGAGACTAAGCTAGAGATGATAAGGGACACAGTCACTGGTTATAAAACAACCAGTAATGAGACTAAAGTACAGGTGGTAAGGTACACAGTCACTAGTTATAAATCAACCAGTAATGAGACTAAACTACAGATGGTAAGGTAGACAGTCATTGGTTATAAAATAGCCAGTAATGAGACTAAACTACAGATGGTAAGGTACACAGTCACTGGTTATAAAGCAACCAGTAATGAAACTAAACTACAGATGGTAAGGTAGACAGTCACTGGTTATAAAATAACCAGTAATGAGACTAAACTACAGATGGTAAGGTACACAGTCACTGGTTATAAAACAACCAGTAATAGGTTCATAAGCATTTACTCGGCTAATGACCACAAGGGACTTTAAGCTTAGCCATTCATCCCAAATGTCTGACAAGTTCTGGTAATCTTGGTAAGTATAACCAAGGGCTTTGGAGGTGAAAAATTTGCAAGCAGGGGCCTGGGAGATGAACCTTTTACAGGTGAGACATAGGTGACAAACTGGGTATGACTTTCCTGTTCCTCATCCCATTGTCCAAGTTACACTTGAATTGGGTTAGGGAGGAACTCAGCTTCACATGGATGGGGAGCCAGTTCCAGAAAAGGGATAGTCTCTGGGATACATACCTGTCTGTTCAGCAGGTTCTATTTATATCACAAACTAGGTTTAAGTCTATAGAACAGGTAATTCTGGTGCTGTTTGTTTTTTGGATATGCATGATCTCCATCAGAGTCAGGGCTGACAATTCCTTGTATGCCAGGCGTAGGTCTCCCCTCAACAGTCTGAAGGAGACATAATACAGGGATAGGCCTTGAGGTAGTCTGTATAGGACATGTTACTTATGCCCTGTATTATTTTAGTGAGGAAACTCTGTGGACATTCCAGTTGCTGGATATGCCTGGTTTGGTACATACTAAAGGAGGCACTGCACTCAATGATAGGTCTGATGAATGTCTAATATAGTGGAACAATCAATGACTTCCTTGGACCTAGAAGTTGCACAACAGAGAATGATTTCCTCACTACTGTAGACATGTGCTGGCCATAGGCTCGATAACTATTTCTGTCCTCAAGTCCCTAACATAACTCTCAACTGTATAGAGGTAGCAGAATGTCCACATTTGTGCCTCATTTTTGGTTTGTTTTATATAAAATTGTGGTTTCCAAGCCACATTAGTAGCAAATCATCAAAGTCTGAAGTTAGAAAATAAAGACAGCTATTTGAGTTTCAGACTTCATACCCTTCAGAAAATTCAGGCTAATGCAAAACCAAAAACCTGTTATTCTATCAATTTTCTAGGTATGTATGAGCAATATTTAAAAATTGTCCCTATTTTTGAGCCTGTGTCTCATTCATGGCTTGTCCAGATTTTTTTCTGTAAGAGGTTGAGAGATATGTTCCCTAACTGCAGGGTCAACTCTAAGGGGTGTGTTAATATGATGGTTAGCAGGAGTGGATGACTTCCCAAAGGATACATTTATGCATTTCTTGGCATTTAGTTTTAGTCCATGGCTCTGGCAGCAGT
This sequence comes from Protopterus annectens, assembly GCF_019279795.1. Taxonomy (NCBI): domain Eukaryota; kingdom Metazoa; phylum Chordata; order Ceratodontiformes; family Protopteridae; genus Protopterus; species Protopterus annectens. The sequence continues at coordinate 1,941,434,536 of NC_056743.1, forward strand.
TTTGTCTTTCAGCCCTTCCCAGAGAACATTTGTGTCAATGGGAGATTAACTGACAGCTCCTAATTTGCAATAATCTGCAAATTTAGTCAGCAAGAGACCACTGACATTGGCCTTGACTTCAGAGAAATTAATGCCAAAAAGGAGTGGTCCTAGGACCAATCCCTGAGGGACTCCACTTGTGACTGGCCTCTATGTAGAGGTGGACTCCCCAATTCTAACTTCCTGGGTCTTTTCAGTGAGCCAGCTGTGTATCCACTGGGTTATATAAGGGTTTTTACCTGCCTCTAAACTTTGTCAACAATGCCCAAGTGGGGGATTGTGTCAAATGCCAAATACAATAGTGGCACTGAAGATAAATGATTCACTTAAAATGAAAAACTGCATCCAAAAAACACAAAAGTGAATCAAACAATGCAGCTAAGTTAAAAACTATCTAGACATTAGTGCTTTCACAGTTCGAAGACTACTTCATCAGATGTTCGAATGCATTAAATTACACAAATGTTTAAATACTAGAACTATAACGCCATAACCAATCATTTGCTACATATGCAAATCAGTAACTTAACAAGCATTTAAAATGAATACTATTTAAAAACATTAATTAAGGGGTCTATATAAAAATTCCGAAGAGGGAAAATACTGAATGTGAAAATGTCAAACCCTAAATATCAAATGGTGAAAATAGCGGTGCCCCAGAACATCGAAATCTAACCTAGGGCAAGATTTCGGTGGGCCGTTACATGGCTTCGCTATTTCCTCCACTGTGGTGCGATAGTTACGGACCTTAGGGTTAGGGTGCAGGTTAAGGTAAGTGGATAGTTAGTAATGTATGTGTGGTTTAGTGTGGGGTTGGGTTTTGTTAACTGTATGTGTGTGATTTATTTATTTTGGTGTGCTTGTGTTGTGTGTATGTTTCTCGGAACAGCAATTTTTTTCCCTGGGAAAAGATTCACTATTCTGAGCGTTCGATGTTTTCAATATTCGAAATTCCAAGTTCAAACATATGGTGTTCCACATTTTGGAATTTCTAATATATGATATAGACCCCTTTTAAGATGAGTTTCAGTGGGACCTTGTCAGCGCTCAGCCTAATTATCCATTTTGCCTCAGAGACCTCGGTTTTATTTTCTCTATCACTCCCTCTATAGCTAACATTGACTTTCTCCATCAATAAAAACTTAAAAGTTTGTGTGTGCCCACAATTATATATACTGTATGTTTGGCCAGTGCATTTGTAAGGCATCCCCTCTTTATGTCATATATATGCTCTCTTATTCTCTCCCTAAAGCATCTATTTTTCTTACCTACATAGAACATTCTGCAGGAACAAATAGCTAAGTAGACCACGTCAGAAGTATCACAATTGGGGGTGTGTTGCCAAGATACCAGTCTAATAGCAGCAGAAATCCATAGCTCTGCTTAGATTTTAATATCCTGACAGGAAATATACTTTAATTTTTGGAAAAATCTAACTAAAAGTATACTAAAAGTTAGATTAATATAGAGTCTTTATTATTTTCTAAAAATTAATACATAGTCAAGAGAATTGTTTAATTATTCCTGTCAAGAAGTTTTCTACTGGAGATTTCAAGATGAGCAACTCGAAGAACCCACACCAGGAGAGTGCAGTGAAGAAAGAGCTACATCTTATAACAACAAACATCCAAGAACTGTCACTAAAGCATGAGCAACGTGAAGAACCCACACCAGGAGAGTGCAGTGAAGAAAGAACTACATCTTATAATAACAAACATCCAAGAACTGTCACTAAAAACATGAGCAACGTGAAGAACCCACACCAGGAGAGTGCAGTGAAGAAAGAACTACATCTTATAACAACAAACATCCAAGAACTGTCACTAAAGCATGAGCAACGTGAAGAACCCACACCAGGAGAGTGCAGTGAAGAAAGAACTACATCTTATAATAACAAACATTCAAGAACTGTCACTAAAGCATGAGCAACGTGAAGAACCCACACCAGGAGAGTGCAGTGAAGAAAGAACTACATCTTATAATGACAAACATCCAAGAACTGTCACTAAAAACATGAGCAACGTGAAGAACCCACACCAGGGGAGTGCAGTGAAGAAAGAACTACATCTTATAATAACAAACATCCAAGAACTGTCACTAAAAACATGAGCAACGTGAAGAACCCACACCAGGAGAGTGCAGTGAACAAAGAACTACATCTTATAATAACAAACATCCAAGAACTGTCACTAAAAACATGAGCAACATGAAGAACCCACACCAGGAGAGCGCAGTGAAGAAAGAACTACATCTTATAATAACAAACATCCAAGAACTGTCACTAAAGCATGAGCAACGTGAAGAACCCACACCAGGAGAGTGCAGTGAAGAAAGAACTACATCTTATAATGACAAACATCCAAGAACTGTCACTAAAAACATGAGCAACGTGAAGAACCCACACCAGGAGAGTGCAGTGAAGAAAGAACTACATCTTATAATGACAAACATTCAAGAACTGTCACTAAAAACATGAGCAACGTGAAGAACCCACACCAGGAGAGTGCAGTGAAGAAAGAGCTACATCTTATAACAACAAACATCCAAGAACTGTCACTAAAGCATGAGCAACGTGAAGAACCCACACCAGGAGAGTGCAGTGAAGAAAGAACTACATCTTATAATAACAAACATCCAAGAACTGTCACTAAAAACAAGAGCAACGTGAAGAACCCACACCAGGAGAGTGCAGTGAAGAACGAACTACATCTTATAATAACAAACATCCAAGAACTGTCACTAAAGCATGAGCAACGTGAAGAACCCGCACCAGGGGAGTGCAGTGAAGAAAGAACTACATCTTATAATAACAAACATCCAAGAACTGTCACTAAAAACATGAGCAACGTGAAGAACCCACACCAGGGGAGTGCAGTGAAGAAAGAACTACATCTTATAATAACAAACATCCAAGAACTGTCACTAAAAACATGAGCAACATGAAGAACCCACACCAGGAGAGTGCAGTGAAGAAAGAACTACATCTTATAATAACAAACATCCAAGAACTGTCACTAAAGCATGAGCAACGTGAAGAACCCACACCAGGAGAGTGCAGTGAAGAAAGAACTACATCTTATAATAGCAAACATCCAAGAAATGTCACTAAAAACATGAGCAACGTGAAGAACCCACACCAGGAGAGTGCAGTGAAGAAAGAACTACATCTTATAATGACAAACATCCAAGAACTGTCACTAAAGCATGAGCAACGTGAAGAACCCACAGCAGGAGAGTGCAGTGAAGAAAGAACTACATCTTATAATGACAAACATCCAAGAACTGTCACTAAAAACAAGAGCAACGTGAAGAACCCACACCAGGAGAGTGCAGTGAAGAAAGAATTACATCTTATAATCACAAACATCCAAGAACTGTCACTAAAGCATGAGCAACGTGAAGAACCCACACCAGGAGAGTGCAGTGAAGAAAGAACTACATCTTATAATAACAAACAACCAAGAACTGTCACTAAAAACATGAGCAACGTGAAGAACCCACACCAGGAGAGTGCAGTGAAGAAAGAACTACATCTTATAACAACAAACATCCAAGAACTGTCACTAAAGCATGAGCAACGTGAAGAACCCACACCAGGAGAGTGCAGTGAAGAAAGAACTACATCTTATAATAACAAACATCCAAGAAATGTCACTAAAACATGAGCAACGTGAAGAACCCACACCAGGAGAGTGCAGTGAAGAAAGAACTACATCTTATAATAACAAACATCCAAGAACTGTCACTAAAGCATGAGCAACGTGAAGAACCCACAGCAGGAGAGTGCAGTGAAGAAAGAACTACATCTTATAATATCAAACATCCAAGAACTGTCACTAAAAACATGAGCAACGTGAAGAACCCACACCAGGAGAGTGCAGTGAAGAAAGAATTACATCTTATAATAACAAACATCCAAGAACTGTCACTAAAAACATGAGCAACGTGAAGAACCCACACCAGGAGAGTGCAGTGAAGAAAGAACTACATCTTATAATAGCAAACATCCAAGAAATGTCACTAAAAACATGAGCAACGTGAAGAACCCACACCAGGAGAGTGCAGTGAAGAAAGAACTACATCTTATAATAACAAACATCCAAGAACTGTCACTAAAGCATGAGCAACGTGAAGAACCCACACCAGGAGAGTGCAGTGAAGAAAGAACTACATCTTATAATCACAAACAACCAAGAACTGTCACTAAAGCATGAGCAACGTGAAGAACCCACACCAGGAGAGTGCAGTGAAGAAAGAACTACATCTTATAATAACAAACATCCAAGAACTGTCACTAAAAACATGAGCAACGTGAAGAACCCACACCAGGAGAGTGCAGTGAAGAAAGAACTACATCTTATAATGACAAACATCCAAGAACTGTCACTAAAGCATGAGCAACGTGAAGAACCCACAGCAGGAGAGTGCAGTGAAGAAAGAACTACATCTTATAATAACAAACATCCAAGAACTGTCACTAAAGCATGAGCAACGTGAAGAACCCACACCAGGAGAGTGCAGTGAAGAAAGAACTACATCTTATAATGACAAACATCCAAGAACTGTCACTAAAAACAAGAGCAACGTGAAGAACCCACACCAGGAGAGTGCAGTGAAGAAAGAATTACATCTTATAATCACAAACATCCAAGAACTGTCACTAAAGCATGAGCAACGTGAAGAACCCACACCAGGAGAGTGCAGTGAACAAAGAACTACATCTTATAATAGCAAACATCCAAGAAATGTCACTAAAAACATGAGCAACGTGAAGAACCCACACCAGGAGAGTGCAGTGAAGAAAGAACTACATCTTATAATCACAAACATCCAAGAACTGTCACTAAAAACATGAGCAACGTGAAGAACCCACACCAGGAGAGTGCAGTGAAGAAAGAACTACATCTTATAACAACAAACATCCAAGAACTGTCACTAAAGCATGAGCAACGTGAAGAACCCACACCAGGAGAGTGCAGTGAAGAAAGAACTACATCTTATAATAACAAACATCCAAGAACTGTCACTAAAAACATGAGCAACGTGAAGAACCCACACCAGGGAGTGCAGTGAAGAAAGAACTACATCTTATAATAACAAACATCCAAGAACTGTCACTAAAAACATGAGCAACGTGAAGAACCCACACCAGGAGAGTGCAGTGAAGAAAGAACTACATCTTACAATAACAAACATCCAAGAACTGTCACTAAAAACATGAGCAACGTGAAGAACCCACACCAGGAGAGTGCAGTGAAGAAAGAACTACATCTTATAATAACAAACATCCAAGAACTGTCACTAAAAACATGAGCAACGTGAAGAACCCACACCAGGAGAGTGCAGTGAAGAAAGAACTACATCTTATAATAACAAACATCCAAGAACTGTCACTAAAGCATGAGCAACGTGAAGAACCCACACCAGGAGAGTGCAGTGAAGAAAGAACTACATCTTATAATCACAAACATCCAAGAACTGTCACTAAAGCATGAGCAACGTGAAGAACCCACACCAGGAGAGTGCAGTGAAGAAAGAACTACATCTTATAATAACAAACATCCAAGAACTGTCACTAAAAACATGAGCAACGTGAAGAACCCACACCAGGGAGTGCAGTGAAGAAAGAACTACATCTTATAATAACAAACATCCAGGAACTGTCACTAAAAACATGAGCAACATGAAGAACCCACACCAGGAGAGTGCAGTGAAGAAAGAACTACATCTTATAATAACAAACATCCAAGAACTGTCACTAAAAACATGAGCAACGTGAAGAACCCACACCAGGAGAGTGCAGTGAAGAAAGAACTACATCTTATAATCACAAACATCCAAGAACTGTCACTAAAGCATGAGCAACGTGAAGAACCCACACCAGGAGAGTGCAGTGAAGAAAGAACTACATCTTATAATAACAAACATCCAAGAACTGTCACTAAAGCATGAGCAACGTGAAGAACCCACACCAGGACAGTGCAGTGAAGAAAGAATTACATCTTATAATCACAAACATCCAAGAACTGTCACTAAAGCATGAGCAACGTGAAGAACCCACACCAGGAGAGTGCAGTGAAGAAAGAACTACATCTTATAATAACAAACATCCAGGAACTGTCACTAAAAACATGAGCAACATGAAGAACCCACACCAGGAGTGTGCAGTGAAGAAAGAACTACATCTTATAATCACAAACATCCAAGAACTGTCACTGAAAACATGAGCAACGTGAAGAACCCACACCAGGAGAGTGCAGTGAAGAAAGAACTACATCTTACAATAACAAACATCCAAGAACTGTCACTAAAAACATGAGCAACGTGAAGAACCCACACCAGGAGAGTGCAGTGAAGAAAGAATTACATCTTATAATGACAAACATGCAAGAACTGTCACTAAAAACATGAGCAACGTGAAGAACCCACACCAGGAGAGTGCAGTGAAGAAAGAACTACATCTTATAATAACAAACATCCAAGAACTGTCACTAAAAACATGAGCAACGTGAAGAACCCACACCAGGAGAGTGCAGTGAAGAAAGAACTACATCTTATAATAACAAACATCCAAGAACTGTCACTAAAAACATGAGCAACGTGAAGAACCCACACCAGGAGAGTGCAGTGAAGAAAGAACTACATCTTATAATGACAAACATCCAAGAACTGTCACTAAAAACAAGAGCAACGTGAAGAACCCACACCAGGAGAGTGCAGTGAAGAAAGAACTACATCTTATAATGACAAACAACCAAGAACTGTCACTAAAAATGGACAAATTCAAAAACAAAATGGATATTATCAAACAAGAATGCAGTAAACAACTGGAACTTCTAAATGGAATAGTAAAAAACAATCTGAACAGATTCTTGCCTTACAGGAAACAGTAACTGACCTGGATACTAGAGTGACAGAAAGTGAACATCACAATGAATTTCATCTGAAACAAAACACCAGACTGACTGAGAAACTGGAAGACCTTGAAAGTAGATCAGGCAGGAATAATAAAAGAATATATGGAATGCCTGAGAAAGAAGAGGGTGCTAACATAATTCAGTTCCTCAATAAGTGATTTTCATCAGCACTAAACAAGCCTGAATCCCTCTCTTTTGGAATTGAGAAGGCTCATTGATCACTGGCAAATCCAGCTTAATCTCTGAGTTCATCTAATCCCAGGTCTATAATAGTTAGATTTCTTTCCTCGCAAGACAAGGACTTAGTGCTGAAATTAGCTTGGACTAATTCCTCTATCAAGATGGGTGAAAAAGTTATTCGTTTTGACAATGACTACACCTCTACAGTCATATCCAGAAGAAAGGAGTGTGTTCCTCTAATTAAGTCCTTAAAAAAGCCAATATTAAAGCTCAAATTCTTTTTCCTGCAAGAATAAAAATCACCTTGCCAGAAGGAGTGAAGATCTTTGATTCCCTACAAGAAGCAATAGAATTTATCTAAAAGAAGAAAATACTGTCGGGCATAGAAGAAATGGAATGGCTAGGTTTAACTTGCTTTTAAAACTAACTTAACAACAACATTGACAGCTTGTTAATATTTCCCCTTGGTAGTTGAATGTTTAAAACTGTTTAAAGATTTTAAATTCTTTATTCTTTATTCTTTATTTTTCAATTTTATTAGAAGAATAAATAATAAAGAATAATAGAATAGAAGTAACCTACACTGGCGACAAGAAATGGTTAAAATTTGTTTTTTATAATCAAATAACCAGTCCTTAATTGCCTATAGATTTGCTATTTAAATGTATCATTAACAACAGTATTTTGTCTTCTGAGGAAGTTGCAACATTTGGGGGCGACGAAAAGTGTATGAGTATTTTGCACGCTTTAAGACTGTGACTTTGAAGTTCGTGAATAAAGTGGTTGTTATCAGAACACTTTCACTGGTCTGGTTCACTAATTTCTGAGGTTTGGACTTGGTTTTTTGCTGATTGTTTGCTATGGAACCGAACGTCGAAAGTGTTTCAGCATCCACTTCACAAAGAGATGAGGGCGATGGTAATCTTACAGCCCTCATAGAGTTATTAACACAGAAAGTCGACCGGCTTTCCCAGCAACTCGATGACGTCAATAGATCGCCCACTACAGCAGTAGCTCCAGGGAACTGAATGGTGGAGAGAGAAGTTGGGCGTCTTGCCGTTATGAACAATTCAGGATTTAATACTAATGGTAACGTGAACGAAACCCAAGGGGAGCTACCGAATAACCAGGATAATGTTACAACAAGTACACAGTGCGAAGGAGAGCGGACTAGCAACCGGGGAGCTACAGTTCGTGAACCGTTGACAACATGGCTGCATAGAGGTTTTAACTTTAATAATTTGCAAAGAAATGGTGTCCCACAAACGGAAACAGAGGTAAGTAATGACATAAATGAAAAGTTAAACATTTTTGATAGTAAACTGCTTAAAATTCGCAAGTTACAATTGGAAATTGCCTACTTTCATGAATGCATAAGACTGAAGATAGTTCCTAAGGGTCTTAGGCATTGACAATTTCCTTCAGGGCTAATTGAAGGCTCACAATTTCATAATGCTCTTGTAACTCTCTTTGATAGACATGGTCTTGAATTATTAGAATTGTTTTGTACCTTTTACCAAGAGATGGTGGACAACCTTTTAACTGAATTGGAGGTTATTGACAATTCTATTAAAAATGACATTAATTTCAATAGATATCAGTATGACTATGACCGTTGTTTTTTAAGCATCGACGACCATGTTAAAAAGATGAATGGCACTAAAATTAAGAAAATTGACAGAGATTTAAGAGAATATGGGGAAGGGAAAGCCCTCCCCGTCCTGTTAATATGTCAGCTAACGAACAGGGTAGTGGGTCAGAAAATGAGACCCAGATTGGCCAGAGAACAGGCCCAGTAGCACAACAGACTGAATTTCATGTACCACTTCCACCTCGACCTGTACAACCTCTTAATAACGATAATGACGTCAGAAGGAGTGAAAGACTGGCTCAACTGAGAAACACCACAAATGAAAATAATTCTGATGGGCAGAACCAACATAATAATAATTCTGGAAGGTTTGGGAATCAAAATTTTCGGGGTTCAGCCTCGAGACCCAACTACCAGAACAAGAGGAACCAGAAGAACAAGAGGAGGAAATGGTAAAAAATTACGATATTACATCGTCAATTGGACATAACCAACAAAAGTGCACAGTTATAACAAATGCTGAAGTAGACTTTAAAATCTATAACTACACAAGTTTAGAAATCTGTGAAGATACTGTGGCTTTATTAAGTAAAGGGTATACTTTTGTCCCAATTTCCACACTTAATGTTGCTCATACCTTGATTGATTTAAATCTGTTTACAAGGAAGTTGAATTTATTATTTTTGATGGGGGAAAACCTTAATGAAAGATCTGACTTCCTTGTTTCAAGTGTATATAACCCCCCCCCCCCCTTCATCCTGCACTACTTCTATTCGAAAAAATTATGGAAGTAGATTTAAGAAATTTGAAGGAATGTAAAAATAAGTACAAGTATAATCTAACAAAAGAAGAAAGAGACTTGTTGAATCTTTTAAAACAAGCTCCAATTCGGGTTATGAAGCCCGACAAGGGAGGGGGTTTAGCAATAATGTTTAGTAGTGACTATGAGGATAGAATGTTAGCAATCCTAGAAAGTGACACTTATACAAGGTCATCCTTAAATGAGATGAATACTGCAGCAAGGAGAATTAAATCACTTTTCGAAGAATTATTTATCGAAGGAAGGATAGATAATGTTCTGTATAACTTTTTACAACAAGCACAGGTTAGGACACCTGTTCTATTTGGTATCCCCAAGGTGCATAAAAACCTGGAAGACCCACCTATGAGACCATTGGTCGATGGTAGAGGGAGTATGACTTATACATGTGCCAAAGTGGTAGATAAGACACTCCAGAAATATATTAAGTTAGAGAAACAAATTTCAAAGGATTCATGGTCCTTCCTTAGATCTATGAATAACTTACAGTTTTCAACTATGGGACTGTTAGTGACAATAGATGTTAAGGATTTGTATTCTTGCATCCCTCACAATAAGGCAATTGAATGGGTAAGTGACATGATGAGGCTCTTAGGCGCACCCCTTGATGAAATACAGCTTATAGAAGAACTGATTGATACAGTCCTTTCTTACAACTTTATTTTGTTCAATAAAGATATTTACCACCAAAAGATCGGGGTTGCTATGGGGTCCCCATGCGGTGCCAGTATTGCAAATTTAGTAATGGCACGATGGGAAAGGTCCACCATTTTAGAGAATGAAGGGAACAAAGATAAAATTACCTTCTATACGAGATTCCTCGACGATATTTTTATGGTAGTCGAGACTAATGCTGAAGGGTTAGATAAGCTTTTGTCTACCTTCAATTGTAGCACTGATTTTCTACAGTTCACATCTAATTATAGTAGAGATAATATTAATTATTTGGATGTTAACTTGAAGAAAGACTATGTAAATGAGATATGTAGCTACCATATATAGGAAGGAGACGTACTCTAATACTTTTCTCCATTTCTCTAGTAGTCACCCACTGTCCCAGAAAAAAGCAGTGGTAAAAGGCCAGCATGTTAGAGCGGCAAGGATGATTACGGTTGATGCTGACTTTCTAGATGAATGTAAACTCCTTGAGAAGTTTTTCTTACAGAGGGGTTATCCTGTGGAATTTATTGTTAATATAGCCACAGAAGTTAAGAACAAACGGTGGGAAGGGATTTATTCCCCAATACTAGGTTCAATGCTAATAGAAAGTGATGAACAAGTTGAAGTAGCAAGGAGAGAGACAGGATTAGCTTTTACTTGTAGTTTTATCACTTGCTTCAATTTGGATGCATTTGACATCAAAAACATTTTGAATAAAAACTGGCACCTCTTGACTTCAGATAGTGGGTTCAGGGATTTATTACCTGAAAAACCGAAATTAGTTTATAGAAGGAACCAGAACTTTAAAGAAATTTTACAACGTAAAAGGCCCAATGTCAGATTTAACGGGGGCATGACCAAATGCAATATGTGTAACTATTGTAAATATGTTGAGGAAGGTAACACTTTTAAAATAAGGAACCAAACTTATAAAATAGGAGAAAAATTTAATTGTAGTAGCCGACAAGTTGTATATATGGCAAAGTGTGAAAAATGTTTAGCCTTTTATATAGGAAAAACAGATAGGAAACTACATGAGAGAATATATGAACATATTTACAGTATTAGTAGAACTAAATTGGACAATGCCCTCGCCAGACATTGTCATTTAAATGAAGGGCATAATTTTAAGTTTAAGGTCATCGACCAAGTTATATCAGATTGTAGATGTCCCTACGAACCACTAAAACTTGAACGGAAAGAATTAATTTGGCAGCTGACAACAAATGCCAATCAACCACCTGGTATAAATGAGATGACATCTATAAAATGTATTTTAAGGTTAAAAAATTTAGAAAGGTGATAATAATGGTAGACATATGTAAATAGTAGGTGGAAGTATTAGTTTATGGTTTAATTAATTATATATATTAAATAAAATTTAATAAAATTTACTATAATAAACTAATAAAATTTACTACAATAAACTAATTATTCTTATTAGATCATTCTAAACTAGTCTTAAAATATTATAATATGATGTTATAATTTATAGAAAGAACCAACTAAGAATAAAACAACATAGTACAGTAATATTTTATTGATAAATTAATAACTATAGTTTTTATTTATTGATTTATGTATTTAGTTATGTGGTCCCGTGTTATTCTTGGAATACACCATTATAATATAATATAAAATTTTGTTAAATAAAGTAAAATTTATTAGATTTGTATTTATACACTGAAACATAAATACATTAAATACATAAAAATTTTTAAGTGATATTTCTGTTGTAAAGGTAGTGTGTATTACTTAATTAGATCTTGGATACCATGCTTTTAAAGTAATTTTATACTAATATCTATGCTGTTTATATTTTATATTTTATAATTTTTTGTTATAGTTTGCACTTCGTGCTGTGTAGTTGAAAAATATACAGGCTTATTAAGTTTATATTGCTATCAGTTGGTACAGTTAGTTGAACTAAATAGGATAGTATTTGATGGTTTAAATGAACCTTAACTTGAATGACTAGGTTTAACTTGCTTTTAAAACTAACTTAACAACAACATTGACAGCTTGTTAATATTTCCCCTTGGTAGTTGAATGTTTAAAACTGTTTAAAGATTTTAAATTCTTTATTCTTTATTCTTTATTTTTCAATTTTATTTATTATTTATTTTTTATGATCATGTTTAATGTTGGTAAATATTGTTTACTAATTTATAGTGGCATGTACTGGATTTGTATGAAATAGACTGGAATAGAAGTAACCTACACTGGCGACAAGAAATGGTTAAAATTTGTTTTTTATAATCAATTAACCAGTCCTTAATTGCCTATAGATTTGCTATTTAAATGTATCATTAACAACAGTATTTTGTCTTCTGAGGAAGTTGCAACATTTGGGGGCGACGAAAAGTGTATGAGTATTTTGCACGCTTTAAGACTGTGATTTTGAAGTTCGTGAATAAAGTGGTTGTTATCGGAACACTTTCACTGGTCCGGTTCACTAATTTCTGAGGTTTGGACTTGGTTTTTTGCTAAATGGAATGGTTATCCCAGAGTTTGAAGAGACAGGCAACAAAAAAAATGGATGGCCTGTGAAGGAAGGAGCAAACAAAACTAAGAAACTAAAGGACAAATTAATAAATTCCTTCTAATTTTAAATGTTTTGTTTTATGAATCATAATATATTTGATTCTGGAAAGTCTCTATGCTGTAAGGTAATGTGAATCATTTTTATTATTAACTTTCTCTTTTCCTTTCTATATCTACTTCTGCTAATTACATATAGTACTAAGTATTTAAAATAACACTTTCTCTCTCTCTTCTTTCTTCCTATTCTTTTTTGTTATCAGTGTTCCTTTTCTGTTTTCCCCATTATAAGTACTTTACATACTTTTCACTTTTAAATAACTACAAATGTTGCATGTCTTCTAATTCTTCAGTAATTGTATAATTTGACTTAATATCAAAGTGCATTTTTTCTTGTGGGTCAGTGGTTGGGTAACAAGGTGTTTCTGATTAGTGTTTCTAACTATATGTTTTAAACTCTTTGTTTAGATACATTTAAACATTAATACAGTACATTAATGGTGTTTTATGGATAGCTAAATATAAGTATATATATATATATATATATATGTAGATATATATATATATATATATATATATATATATATATATATATATATATATACCAGGTTCCTTTTTTTCTCTCTCTCTGACCTGGTTAACTGGTGGGTAAATGATTGAAATGTTATAATAGGATTTCTGATTTGAGGCAGCTATTTCTACTTCTAAATAGCCGTTTTTATATGAAAGGGTTAATTTTTTCATAATATTGATGTTTTTGTGAGGAAACTAGTAGTCTGTGTGACTGTTCTCATTGTGGAGATTCATGGCATGCACTGACAAGGCAGCTTGAGTTTTTTTTTTTTTTGCTTTCTATACACTCTAAAAGCTTCAAGATCTGAATTTCCCACCGAAAATGCTTTTTTCTTCACTAGAGACAACTTCTGTTGTGCATGAGCCTATTTAGATATTTTTTAACAAGATTATGAAGCTGCAGCTTGAGGAAACAACAGTGATGACATCATTTGACCATTTGAACTTGTTAAATGGTTATACTTAGAATTCTTTTCTCTTGAAATTCTGTTATCCTTTACTAGATACTTTAAATGGTAAATAATTAATTCTGTTAAAAGTGTTTAATTCCTTTGAAAATGCCTATGTTCTCTTATAGATGCAGAATTCTGCAGATTCAATGACACTGTTAGTAACTAAATGACATCAAGTGAACTAAGAGCTGCATTAGAAAACTCATTGTGCATATCAACATCAGACATGTTATATAACTAAACCTTTAGTATCTAAACAGCGGGTTGTGAGGCCCCTTTCTCTCTCTCTCTCTCTCTCTCTCTCTCCCCCCTCCTGTTGAAAGACGTCAACATAGATATTGTTAATACATATGAGAAATATGTGTATAATTGCAAAATATAATAGGTATGCTGTAATAAGTTTATATATATATATATATATATATATATATATATATATATATATATATATATATTCAACAGAAATGAAAAACATTAGATAGATGACTGACAAAATGGTTAAATTATCAGATGTTTCTTGAAAAGTCTTGGAAATAATGACAATCTTCTTAACATTCAGCTTCTAATGTTTATACATACTTTGATCTGATGTGTATTTCTGACATATCTACATATTAGAGATGCTATTATCATATGTGACATTCATATAGTTTCAGATATATTAGACACTCTCATTCTAATGTATATTTCATGGATTCAGATTTCTTTAGTTGCTTTCACAATGCTTTTCTTTTTTGTTTTTATACTATAATCTAAGCAGAGATAGATAATTTGTGTCATTTGGTATTGGAGAGGTGGTGGATGGATGGTTTAGTTAAGTTTTTAACTAAACCAGAAACTTCATGTTTCATGTATGTGTTTGTAAATAGTTTGGGATTTTTGAAAGTAGTGCTTAATACACATTATGCTGCATCCATGATAAGTACGTTTTCAGTAGATTTCAAGTCAACATGGAAGAAAGGTCTTTCAGTTAGTAATAACATACATATTATAGGCAATGGCTTATAAATGTTTATCATTGAATATTAATGGTTTGAACAATAATGTCAAAAGAGCGGGTTTCCTTAAATATATCAAAATGCATAAAGCCCAGATCATCTTTTTACAGGAAACCCCTCTATTAAAAAAAGATCTACAAAAATATTCATTCAATGGCTATACCATTCTGGCTGATTCATGTTTTAAGACTAAGAGAAGGGGAACTTTTATTCTATGGAAAAATACTTATACTATGACAAGAATTATAGATACAATTTCAGATAAAGATGGGATGCTAACCATGGTTATTTTGGAAGTATTATACTTTGATTAATACATACTGCATACCAGGACTGAGTACTAAATATGCTGACAAATATCTGGACCTGATTACTTTAAATGCAAAAGGGGGAATTATAGCAACAGGTGATTTTAACTGCCTATTATCAGGCAATGATACTTCTAAAAATGGTAAAATAAAACTAACACCTCAAGCCAAGAAGTTAAATGACTTTACAAACCCGATGAACCTTAAAGATATGCATGGTCTAAGAGAACATTATTCCTTATTCTATACTCACTATTCAAATTGGTTTGGTATACAAACAAACATTGATAAGGTCTTTGTATCAAATAATATATACTCTAAAATGAGTGACGTATCTATAATGACTTGTCCACTTTCTGACCATAATGCTATAAACTTTACATTAACTACACTTACAGATGATTTAAGATTTCTACAGAAAATTCCTGCTTACATAACTAAGTTAATTGACTTTAGGGAATGGATAATGAAAGAAATAGACATGTTTATGGAAACAAATGATAATGGTAAAGTGAGTGATACTGTACTATGGGACACCTTTAAAGTTTATATATATGATAGAATAAAATCTTGGTACCTTAAAAAAATGACAGAGTGGGACAAAGAACTTTTAGACGTACAAGAATATATAGACGATAAAAATGGATGCAAAACCAAATAACAAAGTAGCACATAACGAAATTACTAAGTTAAATCAAAAAATACTTAGAAGTTCTGAATCATAAGGTAGCCATAAACCTGGAAAAACTGAAATTACAGTCTTATGCTGTAAATCTTAAATATCTACATAAAATAGCAGTAAGATCCAAAAAATTAAACAATCCAAATCTTATTAATGAGCTTAAATGTAAAAGTGATGGTTCAGTTAAGAGTACATCTAACTTAATGGGCATATTAGAAGTGTTCAAAAACTACTATAAAGATATAAATAATAACATACCACTTTTAGAGACAAATAATGTAATAAATACTTTTATTCAAGAAAATATAACTACCAAGGTGTCAATGCAGCAAAATAACATATTAAATAAACAAATAATACTAGCAGACATGAAAGAGCAAATAAAAATTTTAAAAGCTAATAAAGCTCCTGGACTGGATGGAATAATTCCTGAACTATATACGATTTTTCCTGAATATATAATAAAGAAAATGATGAATACCTTTACTATGGTTAAGCAAAAATATATAACACCCCCATCGGGTCTACTTCATCCTGTCAAAGGCCGACAATATTGAAGCTGATATTGTTGGCACCAAGATGTCAAAAGCAAAAGTCATCACACGTGTAAATGGAAATCTCTGCAAGGGGAGATTTCCGTTTACTGCAATGTACTGCAATCTCGGAGTTGGTATATTTAAGTAGCAGGGGGTGTGGGGATGCAGCCCCCCATATGGGGGTGCAGAGGGGCTTGCCCCACTGCATAGAGCAATTTGTGTTGTGTTTGGGTGTTTTTTTTTTGTGTGTGTTTGATGTAAAGGGGTTTCTACATTTTCATGTTGATTATTACACTGTCGACAGTTTGAGTTTTTGGGAGCGTAATATATAAACCCCCCATCATGGAAATACTCAATGATCTCCCCATATTAAAACAAGGTAAGGACCCCAAATCTTGTGATTCATATAGCCCAATGTCATTACTAAACACTGATTATAAAATTTTCATGACAATATTAGCTAATAGGATAAAGAAAATATTACCTAATCTAATACATAATGATCAGACAGGGTTTATTCTTCATAGAAAAGTACAAGATAACATTATTAAATTACTATCATTAACAGACATAGCATGGAAGTACAAAAATAATTAACTATTATCAGCCTAGACATAGAAAAGGCTTTTGATTCTATTAGTTTTTTTATCTACAATGAATTCTGATTGGTTTTGAATTCTCCTCAGATTTTGTCAATGTATTAATGAAAATTTATAGTGGGGGACAATCTTATGTGAAAATTGGATCATGTCTGTCCTCACAACTAGAAATCCTCAAGGGAACTAGACAAGGTTGTCCTTTGTCACCATTATTGTTTGCTCTTTCAATGGAACCTTTTGCTACATATATCAGAAACAAGCAAAATATAAAAAGCTTTCAAATTAATAAGGATTATTGTCCTAAGATACATTTATTTGCTGATGATATATTGTTAACGTTGGATGATATTGATGGTTCTTTGCATGATGTTATAAATACCTTAAGCAAGTCTGAAAGAATTTCAGGGTTTAAATTTAATCATAATAAATCAAAAACATTACTAATTAACAAAAAGATCAACAAAAACCTAAGAGAGAATAGCCTGTTTAATTGGGATAATGGTGCATTAGAATATTCGGGTGTCAGTATAAAGAGTACATGGAAAGAGTCTGTAAAAACTAAACTACAATAATTTAATAACTACCATTAGTAAACTAATCAAAAGATGGAATAAATGTTCTTCACAATGGAGGATAGGCTCTCTTTAATTAAAATGATAATTTTACCTAAAATTTCGTTTTTATACAGTCATTGATACTACCCCCTCCCAAAAACTTATTTAAAAAATTAGATTCCATGCTACTTACATTTTTATGGCTCACCTTAAAATCTAGGATTGCATATAAATAGCACACTAGTGCTTGGAACAGTAATGGGATAGCATTCCCTAGCTTAGATCTTTATTCCAAGTCAGTTATAATTAATGTAACATTACATTGGATCACACCTACCTATATATCTGGCTGGAAAACAATACATGAGATTCATATAACTGATGT
The DNA here is from genome assembly GCF_019279795.1 of Protopterus annectens. Lineage (NCBI taxonomy): Eukaryota > Metazoa > Chordata > Ceratodontiformes > Protopteridae > Protopterus > Protopterus annectens. Next base: position 1,941,452,371 of record NC_056743.1, read on the forward strand.
CAGAACTATAGAAAATCAATTTAAGGAACAATATGGAATAAGTAGAGTTCATTGGCTTTTATGTGAATTTTGTTTATTTAATAAGAAACTTGATCATTTTTCTTAAGGCATTAATCAAATATTTAATAACGTTAAAAATATAATTGATTGTAATTACAATAAACAATTTCTACCTCTTATATTCCCTATAGCATACTCCCCTGATTGCCTAGATTTTTTTCAACATCAATGCAATAAAAAAATTAAAGGAAAATAACTTGATATTCTGGCATCAGTTTATTTAAAATAAGTGTATTAAACCACTAAACTCTCTTTTATGTAGTTTTGATAATAGTCAAGACAATTGGTTGTTTATACACTCATTACGGCAGTTTATAGAAAACAAAATGAGAGAATCAATCAACCTAGAGACTGAATCTATACCTAGTTTGATTCAGCTTTTTATTAGGTGTCTTGAAAAGACATATAATCAAAAATTAAGTATCTCACCTATCTATAAGATACTAAAAGAACACACTCTAAAATTTTACTTAGATTTTTGGAATTACTGTGTAAAGATTAATGGAGAACAAATATCTGATGAATAGAAAAAAATTGTTATTGAATTCTACGTATGGTACCTCTTCTTCATTATATTGGAGATTGTATACATGGAAATTTATGAATAGGAGTTTTTATACTCCACATAAAATAAATCTTATACTCAAAAACAGTGAAAGTAAATGTTGGAAACGTGATGAATTATTAGAGGCCAACTGGGTTCACATGTTCATTGAATGTAGAAATGCTATTCAATACTGGAAAGACTTCAGATATTTTGTAAATGCTGTATGGTCTAATAACTGACATTTTTCTAACTCACTAATCCTATTCAGTGTTCCTATACCTAATGTAATACCTAAATCTCAGATTCAGTTGCTCTGGTCAGTTCTTGCAATTGCCAGAAAAGTTATTACTTTGAACTGGAAAAGTAAACAAGAGTTGATGTTTAAAAATTTTATTAATTTAGCAAAAGTTGTTTGTAAAAAAGAATTGCAAACAATTTGTTATGGAACATTACTCATAAAAACATAGCATGGCAAAAATTTGAAACCCTTTTGAACAAATACTGATAACGTCTCACGGATGAAATAATTGTTTATCGTGGATGAATGTAAATATTGTAAATAGTTTTGTTATTGTTTTATTGTATTTGTTATATGCACATTTGAATATGTTTATAATGAAAGCAAAATAAAAATGTTTTTGAAAAAAAAAAGTATCAGAATTCACTTCTACATTAAAGTTAAAAACCTCATTAAAGCCAGGATGTAAAAAATTCTCCAGAAGAGTCAATATACATACAAAACCTGCATCCCTTACAGGGAGTTGTGAATGATGTAGTCTCTCTCTGTTGAACTACATTCTCAGCCTTTGGGTAACATAACATACATTTCAAGTTTTTCTTATTCCTAAAAGAAAAATTTGGTTCATCCCCCACAGTTTTTCTAATAGCGGAATCACTAGTTAATATTGATCAGTTCTTCTTTATAATATTAGTTTTAACATTAGTGTTATTCCCATAGAACATGGGCACACATACTCTATTACAAGTAGGCCTAACTAAACCATCTGAGCTTTCTATTATTTGAGAAAAATATGGTTTCACTATAGTGGACCTATAAGCATTCACATCTGATAGTGTCCCTTCTCTGTCCTGATTCTTGTAACCCCTCTCTCTTAACCTAGTTCTTAGGTCATTCAGATCATCCTCAAACTTTCTATCATCAGCACTTAGCCTTGACATTCTAAATCCTTGCCCTTTCACTAAATTCTTGAAAATATGACCTGGATGCAAACTGGTCCTGTACAGTAAGTTTTTTCTATGACACTTTCCTATAAATCGTGGTAAAAAACGAATTATCATTCTTTTTATACACTTTAACATCAAGAAAATTAATCTCAGTCTTTGAACTATCAATGTCAAACTTCAAAAAAGATGTACTACTGTTCAAAATTCAAAGAATATATGTAATTCCTGTTTGGTCCCATCCCATAGCAAGAACAGGTCATCTATAAAACATCTATAGAAAATAACATGTTCAAATTTACAAGTTCTTAAAAAGTGTCATTTTTCCCATTTGGCCATTACCAAATTCACATACCTGTTCGCCATTGCAACACCTTCACTTTGCAAATATAAGTTCTGGTCAAACAACAAGAACATATTATTTTCAAGTATTAATTCCATTAACATTATTTAGATCTATAGATCCACGTGAAATTTCTTGTTCCAACAAATAGCTTCTTAACAAGTCAAGTCCCTTCATATTACCTATTGTAGTGAACAAAGAATGTACGTCAAGTGTAACAAATAACAATTCACTACAGTTAATAGATGTCTTATGCAAAAACATGTACAAATCACTTAAAAACTCTTTTGTATCCTTTAAGATAAATTCATTTTTTGTCAACTATTGGTCTTAATGTTTTTTCAGCATATATTGATAAGGGTTCAGCATATATTGATAAGGGTTCAGTACACTACCCCTGACCAGACACTATAGGCCTAAATGGCGGTCGAAGTGGATCTTTATGTATCTTTGGGAGCCCATGAATCACAGAGACAATAGGGTCATCTACCAAGAAATATTTAAAAGTATCATAGTCAAAATATCTACACAACAAAGAATCATATAAGATATTATATATGCGAGATTAAATAATGTTTACATATGACCTAGGTACTTTTTTATAAACTCTGTCATCACTTAACATATCATTTATAGAATCTAAATAATATTTATGGTCCATAATAACAACAGGACCCCCTTTGTCAGCCTTTTTTGTTTAGGTGCTGTAAAGCTCTCCATTCATCACTATTCAAATTCACAAATTTCTTATTTTTCTGGTTCATTACAATATATAATTCTGACTCATATATTTCACTGAAAGTGTCTAGTACTGGGTGATTAACAGGAACAAAAGTACTAGGTTTCCTAAAGTTATTAACTGAATCCCTGTTACCAAATAGTAACTTTAAGCCAACAGTCCTAGCAAACATTTTCAAATCTATAATGGCTTCAGATAATCCATCTTCTTGTGAGGGTACAAAAGATAAACCTCTGTTTAATAAAGAACACTCACTATTACTTAACTGTTTAGATGAAATGTTCCATTTCAATGCGGTATCAAATCCTGCCACGTTTTCTTTGTGGTTCGTGGTTCTCTCCGCTCCTGCTGTATTTTCCTTTTCGTTCTCTCATGGGTTAAACAATATTCTCTTGGCACTTGTGGAGCACAGTTCACTTCTTTATCGAGAGGTAGAGGAAAAATCTGGTAGGTCATGTTGTCTCTGGGTGAACGCCCTGCTATGACCCAGATTACATGGGCTCAGATAGTGCCTTGGCTGCTGGAGAAGGGGGGGGCAAATGTTGAGAATGAGTGGCCACTGCTTGGTGTGCATCACAGAGGAGGGAAACTGACTGGCTGCTGATTTAGTGGCCACTACATTGCTGCAGCAGAGTGCATGGTCATGGCTTGTGGTGGGTACATTTTTGGAAGTTTGAGTCCTGATACTGTGAGCCCTTGAAAATGTGTGTGATCTTCTACAAGTAACAGTGAAGTGCAGAACTTACATGTACACATTAAAAGTATGTTTTGGGTGGGCAAGCCACCTTGTACCTCCCACACCGACTGCTATCTAAATATACTACATTCAAGATTCTTGTACCTGAATTAGTACACATGTCCTTGTTAGTGTCCTTAGGTTTTTCTCATTCCAAGGTTCAGACTTAAATTCCTTAAACATACATCAGGAAGCTCATGCTTTATGTGCACCAAGCACAACACTGCAGCTGGAAATTGGCATCCAGTGCTACACACATGGGGATACTGACTAATCACCATGGCCATGTTGGCATCCAGTGCTACACACATGGGGATACTGACTAATCACCATGGCCATGTTGGCATCCAGTGCTACACACATGGGGATACTGACTAATCACCATGGCCATGTTGGCATCCAGTGCTACACACATGGGGATACTGACTAATCACCATGGCCATGTTGGCATCCAGTGCTACACACATGGGGATACTGACTAATCACCATGGCCATGTTGGCATCCAGTGCTACACACATGGGGATACTGACTAATCACCATGGCCATGTTGGCATCCAGTGCTACACACATGGGGATACTGACTAATCACCATGGCCATGTTGGCATCCAGTGCTACACACATGGGGATACTGACTAATCACCATGGCCATGTTGGCATCCAGTGCTACACACATGGGGATACTGACTAATCACCATGGCCATGTTGGCATCCAGTGCTACACACATGGGGATACTGACTAATCACCATGGCCATGTTGGCATCCAGTGCTACACACATGGGGATACTGACTAATCACCATGGCCATGTTTGGCTAATTCCTGTGGTTGTGGTTAACACTCTTCTGGCTGCAGTTAGGGAGTGCCCTACAAGGCCAGCTACTCAGTGTCCCATAGTTCTATGCCAGACCACTTCCCTGTTTGCACTCCTAAATGCAATGTCTACCTAGGGTCATTCATGTAGTCATAGATGCCGGCATTATACTGCCTTTCCAGATGAGGGCCATAACGGGGCTCTGGTGCATGCTGTCAAAATGGTATGCATTGGTTAGACAGACTGCCACCAGTCCTCATACCTCAGGTTCATGTGGCACACCCATCCAGGGTTCATCTTATAGAAGCTTCACACTGACACTGAAAGATGTGATCCCTGACTTCTTCACCCAACCTCAAAGCCATCTGCATGTAACCGTATCCATCTCTGTAATCCTTTTACTTACGTTAGTGCTGCTGTTCCATGTCACTTTACCCCACTGCCCCAGTGCAAATTATAATTCCTGTGTTCTGTTTACCTCTCTCTGTATGGGCATGGTAATGTCTGACACACAGCATTGTGTGGTAATGCATGCATCAGTTTTATTCTGTGCTGTTGTTGTCACTTGTAGTTGTGGACCAGACACCGATTTTTTGCCAGTGCTGCAAAATATTGTGCCTCCCTCTACCTTGCATGAGGTACCACCTCAGCCAGTTCCTCCAGTGACTCCTCGCCCTGCTCTTCCTCCACCTGTCACTTGTGTGTTGATGGTACTACAATTTCCCTGCATTGCATCTGCTTTTGTAGCACCACACTGTTGTATGAATCAGTTAGCAAACATCTTCCTACATGTCTCCGGTTCACATGGCTGTGCCACCAGATGTATTCAAGCAGGGGAAGCAAGACTCTAGAAGGCTAAATACACATTCAATAATGTTCCTCATCTGTGACAGTGCTGTGTTATATGTCATCTATGCCACTATTTGGGGGTCTGTGGATGGCAATCATCAGACATGGTTCCAAGGTGTATCCTGCATCACCTGAAGCACACAATAGTATGTGCCATTATGACTGGCCTACTGCCTATACCCATGGCTATAGTACATCAATGACTCTGTAAGCGGCAATGTATGTACTTACCAACTAAATGACCCTGTAGAATGTCAACTTGCACAAAACATTGTATAGGTCTCATGTGTGCCAGATGTGGAAATCTTAGGAAATGTATGTATGGTGCACAGATTATATTATTTATAATAATCTCTGCACTGTAAACCACCTGGGAAGACCTTCCAGTTGCTTTACTAGGTATATCTTATGTGAAGCTGGTGGGGCCTTAATCTCAGTCTGGGTCCTCGGGGATAAAGCTTATGTTCTAGAATGTTCACATTGGGGGTGTTTTTTCTCCTCTGATGTACACAGAAGCCTCCACATGCTGAATTATCATGTCAAGGATCTGCTGTAGGATTCTCAAGGCTGACATCTGCAAACCTCTTAGTGTGTCACTTGTCAAATATTGTAACGTCCTCAGATCAAGGATGATCAGTGCTACATAAATCCTTTTTTTTTACCTCCCCTGTAGTATTCTTCAGCACTCTACTCAGTGCCCCATGTCCATCGCCGGCTCTACCAGCCATCTTGCTATTCCCCACAGACTTATTTTTTTTGTTATTTGTTATTTGACATTTGTTAACCGGGAAAGTCCGATGTGGAACAAAGCCAATTTTCAGCGGAGCCCTGGGGAGAAATGCTCCAGATGTATGCCTTTATTACGTGGGAGGAAACCGGAGCACCCGGAGGAAACCCACATGAATGCAGGGAGGACATACAGACTCCACACAGAAGGAACCCCAGCCAAGAATTGAACCAGAGAACCCCTTGCTGTGAGGCAAAAATACTACTGCTGCACCACTGTGCCGTCCTAACTGAGGCTCCTCTGTTTTAGGGTGGGGCTGGTGCAGAGTTTAAGAGTGCCCTGGGTGTCATGCCAACTATGTCCACTGGGGAACGTGTTTTCCTTTATGACCTACCCATTCACCACCCCATCCCCTCCATTCACCAACCTCATCCGAGGGCCACTCCTCGTACTGAACAATGCCTCCTCTCAGAGACTGCCATCGACAAATGCCCTCTGGATGGGCCTACACATCCTTCCCTGACAGCACCTCAGATGCCCAGGACACTAATTGAATCTGGGTCACCTAGGCCATAGTTAGGGCTTTAGCACTCTGAACAGCACTGGCAATGCTACACAAATCTTGATCTCCACTGGGAGAGGCAGTCCATACATCCCCCTTGATTCCACATAGGAGGGAAAATGTCTACTAATTCCTTTATAGTGTCTCTTTCCACATTGTAGTGGTCAATAATGTACATTTATAGTGTTGATGCTGTGTTACCTGCTGTCAGACTGTTCTTTGACATGGAGAGGGTTGGTGAGCAACATTGTGGGCACCGGCTCCAAAAAGTGGTACTAATAAAATAGTCTGGTCCCATGAAAGTAGGCAGCAGATCACTCATAACTATCTCCACTGTTTTGTGAAGTAGTGCATACATTGCAATGTATGCACTGAAGAAGGCTGTTTTATTTAAGCTGAAACTGGTCTGTTTGACATTCTCTTTTGTATGTGCTTATTAGCACTACATTAAATTTTGTATGCTTGCCACAGTCTGCTGGTCTGTTTTTTTGTGAATTACGTCTGATTTGGGACCTTGCAGTTGCCGTACATGCAGGGGTGTTTCTTTTGCTGTACTGCTGAAGGCCCACATACATTGACTGGATGCATCTTGTGATGCATTTCAGTATGTTTCAGAGGCCTGCAGCAAGATATTTGTGGTCTGTGCCATGATACCTAATGTGGCACAGTCAAAGCAGTTACAACATGGAGACAACATAACAGTGCCTAACATATCCGTGGCAGCTGCAGAGGAGCAGCTTAGTGAGGATTCATTTGTGAAATTATTTGTGGCTCTCTCAGGTGTGTGCATGCCCTAGTCCAGTACAGGCTGCAGTTTGGCAGCTCCTTTTTGCTTCTCCCAAGTTTGAATCTTGAGTTTGACTTATATCTTGGAAATATTTTTACATTTAATACCTAGAAAAGCACCATAACCATCAAACTGTTCATGTAGTCACCAGATAATGAGCCAAGGCCCACGGTGGCATTGCATCTACTGTTTTGGAGTGGACCTTGACATGTAGTGCTGCCATAAGCACTGGGCATTCAGTCTAGCCACTTGTAGATGTAGAACATTCAAACTCCTGACCTGCCACTGCACCTGAAGAATGGCGACTGTTGAAAGTGCCCACAAAAAGGTCCAGTAGGTAGGACTAGTACACGGCTCTAAATCTTTGTTGAAGCACTAAGAACTTGTTCACACCATTTTTGAGATAGCATCTTAGAAAAATGTCCATGCATTATCTGTGTGATGACATTTCCCTGTGACTAGCATCTGTCTTCTTGTTTAGTAGACAGTGAGAGGGCTGCAGGGGGTTCACTGTCTGGATCCCACTTTAGGGGGTGCTTCTGAATCTGCTGTTATTCTTTAGTCATTTAGATGAGCCTGACTGTTTGTAACCTCATGGACTTTAGCACACTAGGCCTGTTTTTCAAGAACTTATTCTTTAAGTTCTTACAGATTCGTATCCATTGAATCAGTAATGCTGTCTATCCATCTTAGTTTCTCCTTTTCTTCTTCTTTTGCTTTTGAACTTTTACAGCATTAGTGTCGTATCTGCTGAATCCTTTCTTCACATTATATGGCCAACGTATTTGAGTTTTAATTTACTATCTGTCCTTTCAGTGGACAGTCTCAGCTTATCTGTGATACTTAACCAAACAATACCACACGGTACCAAAGCAACAGTCCCAAAACATATCATTACTGCCTTGTAACAAAGCTTACTACTTTTCATGAAGGTTCTTTTATTAACACACTATGTCCTTAAATGGGAGTCACTAAAGTTTCTCCCCATAGACAATGCTGTCTCGTGAGTTCAATTAAATCTTCCTAGGTATCATTCAAGCCACCCCCCTCCCCCCCGAATAAAAAAAGCCAAAGTCAACCCTGACTCCAGCTGTCTTTAGCAATTAAACAACTCATGAAACAAAGAGACAAAGCCTAAAAGATATGGACAAAACCTAAAAGAGCTCCTACTTTACTAACAGAGACAGCTAAACAGCTCCAACTTTACTTAAATATAGACATCTTACAAACCTAGCAAAACAACTTATCACCAAAGATAAGAAAACCTACAACTGAACCAGTAAAAACATACAGTTGTAATCAGAAACTGTTCTGGGCATCAATCAATAAGAAGCTACACAGCCAACACTAAACATACAGAAACAAAATTATATCACAGCCAACCAATTCAAAATCCAGTTTATAAAGACAGTAGTCATTAACCAACCAGGCAACCAATCAAGCTCTTAAGGTCCCTACTCAATCAAATGACCTCTTCAGCATTTATCCTTCCAACTAGTTCCTACAGATACCATCAAAAATACCTCAACGATTAAAGCCTGTTACAAATGGCCCTGACAATCTACCTTGCAACTCTCTTAAAATGGCAGCTGAGGCTATTGCACATCCAGTTTCAGTTCTGATAAATCAATCCGTGTCTGAAAATAAAGTCTCCTCAGTATGGAAAAAAAGCATTCATTATCCCCTGCACAAGGGTGGAATCAATACAGATCTTTCAAACTATGGGCCAATTACCATTTTATCTCCCCTATCAAAAATATTAGAAAAATGTATTCATAAGCAACTTGTCAACTATCTAATAGACAACTCTTTTCTGTCTTCGACCAAAAGTGGCTTCCATCTTCATTACAGCGCAACTTCTGTTTTGCTGAATTTCATTAATACTGTCAACACCCATAGAAACGGGTCTATATAAGAACATCGAAATTTTAAAACTTTGAATGTTCTAATATCGACCCATTTTAATCGAACGCTAAAAATAGCGAAGCTGCAGAACACCAAATTCTTTCCTAGGGAAAGAATTTGGTTGGCCGGTTCTGTGGCTTTGCTATTTTCAGCGCTGTGGTGGAGATTTACAGGTCGGTTTCAGGTAAGTGTGCGACTGTGTGGTTGTTAGGGTTAGGGCGCGGGTTAGGTGAGTTAGGGTTAGGGCACGGGTTAGATGAATTAGGTTTAGGAGCGGGTTAAGTGAGTTAGGGTTAGGGCGCGGGTTAGGTGAGTGTGCGATAGTGATGGACTTTAGGGTTAGGGTTTGGGTTAAAGTAAGTGGATAGATAGTAGTGTATGTATAGTTTAGTGTAGGGTTAGTTGTAGGATTATAAGTGTATGTGTGTGTATTGATGCTTTTTAGGTGTGCTTGTGTTGTGTGTATGTGTTTCGGAATACTGAATTTTTTCCCAAGGAAAGAATTTGCTGTTCTGAATGTTCGATATTATGTGGTTTCGATATTTTAGGTTCGATGAAATAGCATTCGCTATTTTTATCTTTCGGTAACGTGATATAAACGCATAGAAACACCAGTAGTCTGGTCTCCACCATCTTCCTGGACTCATCAAAACTTTTGATACTGTCTCACACCAGGAACTCTTACATAAACTCTCATCCTTAAGGGCTCAACAACTCTTCACTGCAACGATTCTCTAGGTATCTCTCAAACAGAGCACAAGCAGTGAAATTCTGAAATGATTTCTCCACCTTCTTACCAGGTAAGTATTGGTGTCCCACAAGGCTCTATATTAGGCCCCAGGCCCCATACTTTTAAACATATTCATCAATCATCTCTACATTGCTACAAAAAATGCTACCCTAGTTCAAAACACTGATGACTTGATACTAATCTGCTTTGCCAAATCTCTCTTTAAACTCGAAGACCATATACAACAATCCTTCTTATTAATTAAAAGATGGCTAAACAATTCGCAACTACTTCTAAAACCTAAAAAATTAAATTACTGTTTTTCACCCCATATCACATCTCTCCCAAAGAAACTCCATTCAGTATCACCTCTGCCAGCACCAAGATAGAACAAGTAAACCACACAAAATTAATGGGTGTCATCACAGATGACCCATTGAAATTTGACCACCGTGTATCAACTCATTGAAAACTAGGCACATAATGAATGAAGAAATAAGGGGGTCTGAATGGACAGTTGATAAAGCAGCAAACAAAGAAAAGTTGTTTTGCTGGACTTGAATTCATCCTCAAGTCTTGGTGAGTACCTTCATAAGGGAACCCTGTTCTTCACAAAATCTCACCAAGAAAGAACATGCAAAAACATTAAGACTACACCGATACATGGACTGCATTTTATATAGCATATATCATGGGCAGAAGGAGATTAAAAAATAAAAAAGATAGCTGGGGGTACAAGACCCAGGATAAAAATTACCCAATCCTGGTAGGAGCATTGGTGCCTGGACTGGAAGAAAATGACAGTGTAGAATCCTCAAGACATGGAAACATTCCTATAATGAGGCCAGGCCAGATCCAGGGGGGAGGATGGCCCCACTTTTGTGGAAGGATGTAGTAGTCCACAAAAATTAATAGGCCAAAAAACAGTCATAAAGACAACGGAGTGGATTATTGAGGATAAGAAAGAAATTATGTATTGTTATCATAATGCAAGAAGCCCAGAATTTCCAGACAGAAGATATACAAAAAGATTAAGAGGCAAATAGAGGCAGAAAAAATACTTCTATAAGAAAAACCGTTAGAAGCTTCAAATAAAAAAATGTGCTCGTTAATGCAACAAATTTATGAAAAACATTATATAGACCAAGGAACCCTGGGCCGTTTGCAAAAAGAAGTGACTGAGGAAGTGCAAAATATAAAAAACAAAAATCTAGAGACTTTTGAAAGGCATAAAAAAGAAATATGGACATGGGAAAGAAAGATTTGATATGGTGCAATATTTATGCAATGGAAAAGACCAAATTAATCAACACAAAAAAGGCAGCCCCAAAGATATTCGAAGAGATATACAGGTAAAAGCATCCAGATATGGAAAATTTGGGTCTATATCAGTTCCACAAAAATACATTTCAGCGAATACCAAAAGAGCGACACGTATTAATCGAACCGCGAATAGACCGAATGCACTAAATCGTGATATTTAAAACATCGAACGGTCATAGTCGGCCAACCCCACCACCCGCTACATACCACCTACCCAAACAAAATAAATGAACCACATACATACACTAAGCAAACCCTAGTCCTAACCCTAAAGTAAAGCACCAAAACCCAACTTCTAACCCTACACTAAACCCCACATATACAACTATCTATGCACTATCCTTAACCCTTTCTTAACCCTAAGGTCCGTAACTACCGCACACATCCCCTACGGAGATTTACCCTAACAAAATAAACTTTCTTCTTCTTCTTCTTTTGGCTTTTCCCAGTTAGGGGTTGCCACAGCGGATCACCTGTCTGCTCATGATTGGCAGTGGAGTTTTTACGGTGTCGAGTTGCCAGCCTGGCGCCCAACCTTCCACGGAAGGCACACAGATGCATGCACTCATGCCTAGGGCCAATTTAGAGTATCCAATCCACCTACGGCATGTCTTTGGGATGTGGGAGGAAACCAGAGCACCCAGAGAAAACCCACGCGACCACAGGGAGGACATGCAGACACCACACAGAAGGCACCCCAGCCAAGGATCGAACCGGAGAACCTCTTGCTGTGAGGTGGCAACGCTAACTGCTGTACCACCCAGCCGCCCAACCCTAACAAAATAAATAATACACATAAATACATTTAACAAAACCCTACTTCTAACACTACACTAAACCCCACATACACAACTATCTATGCACTGTCCTTAACCCCTCCCTAATCCTAAGGTCCGTAACTACCACACACTTCCCCTACGGAGATATACCCTAACAAAATAAATAATACACATAAATACATTTAACAAAACCCTACTTCTAACACTACACTAAATCTTACATGCATTATCTATCTATACACTTACCTTAACCCGCACCCTACCCTAAGGTCCATACCTATTGCACACTTACCTTACGGAGCTATACCGCAGACGGGCTAACCAAAACACTTTGACATTTCGGATTTCGCTGTTTTGGATGTTCAGTGTTTACGTAGTTTGCGCAATATGTGTCGATCGTTTCATTTTCGCGGAAACGGCGTTTTGATCGTCTGATAGGGAGCCGGACAAATTCACAATTAAAAAATAAGATCACAAAGAGGGAATGTGAAACAGAAGATTAGTAAAGTAGAAATTGAAAACATAAACGTTGAAGTTATGGAATACATGCAAAGTGACGGATTTAGTGTAGAAAGTCTAACACAGGTTATATCAAAGCATGATGGAAGAATGAGTCCCCAAAGTAAGGGGAAACAGGAAAAGCAGCATACATCTGAAGAAGAACTATGGACATGGGAAAGAAAGAGAGAGAGATCTGATATGGTGCAATATTTATGCAAAGTAGAAACCAAATCAATCAACACAAAAAAGGCAGCAGCAAAGATATTCAAAGAGAAATACAGGCAAAGGCATCCAGACATGGATAATTTTACAATACAAAAAATAAGATCACAAAGTGGAAAATAGAAAAGAGAATTAGTAATGGAGAAGTTAAAGAAATAGAAACTGAGGTTGTAGATTACCTCCAAAGTGAAGGATTTAGTGTAGGAAATCTAATTCTGATAACATCACAGCAGGATAGAGCAATGGATCTCCAAATTAAGAAGAAACCAGTGGAGCTGGAAACATTTGATCAGTTGCCATATGAAGATACTTTGAGCCTTCCTTAGGAAACCAGTACAAATATTCATTTGGAGATGCACAGCAAGGGAAGGAATAGGAAATTGTGGCAACTCTGACACAGTCATTGTTGTGAAGTGACAGGCCAGTGAGTTCCCATATGAAAGAGAATGGATGACACAGAATGTAACTAAAGATAATGTGGCACAGGAAGATGCTCTGGATCACCTCTGATATCATCCATGTGCAACTAACATCAGGCAAATCTGTCATGCAAATTGTGGCCTACTACAGATCACCCTGCATGACCCAGGACCACCACTCCGCCTTTCTGGAGACACTGGAAAACATGAAGGTCCTACCGAACACCCTGATATTGGGCGATTTCAATTACCCTACCATTAACTGGGAAAACTACTCAAGTACAAACTCCCAGGTCCAGCGCTTCCTGGAATTTATCAACTCAAATGCCCTGGATCAGCTGGTAAACTCCCCTACCAGAGGTGAAAACATATTGAACCTGGTCATCACCAACATGGGCGACAGGTGTTCTGCACTGGATGTCAACCCATCACTGGTTAGATCAGACCATAAATTAATCACTCTGGATGTCTACACCACACCACCACCCCCAACCAGGGAAACCACAGTGAAAACCTTTTCTATAACAAACTTCATCTTACTTAAGACAGAGGTGGTAAGTTTCACAGCCCCCACTCTAAAGGATAACAGTGTCCAAGATGCAGGAACCTTTACAATGCACTCTATGAGCACCTACAAGGATGCATGGATCATGCTATCCCTAGAAAAACCATGACTCACTTCCCTAAGAGAAGGAAACCAGTCTGGTGTACCCCTGCCATAAACTGGCTATACAATAGAAGGAGGAAACTAGTTCAGAAAAAAAGCAAATCCCAAGAAGGAAAGACATCCCTGATCAGTATCAGTAAGAAACTAAGGTCCTTCATAAAATCATCCAAGGCTAACTTCAAAAGAAAAATAGCCAAGGATTCGAAAGATAACTACGAAGCCTTCTTTAGCTATGTCAAGAATCTAAGTGGCAACTCTCAGATATGCTCTGAGCTAGTGCAAAATAGCACAAAATATACTGAACCTACTGATATTGCCAACATCCTGGCAGATAGATTTAGTGCAAACTTCACCCCCCTCTCACCCCCAAAATGCCCCACAACAATACCAGAAAAGTGTAGTGCCCTGGAAATCACAGATGCACAGGTGAAAACAGCCCTTTCAAAAGCCAAAAGCACAGCGTTAATGGGGCCAGATGGTGTCCCAGGCTGCGCCTTGCACGAACTACAGAACGAACTAACCCCCCACCTAAACACACTGTTCAACCTCAGTCTCTCCACAGGCTACATGCCCATAGAATGGCGCACAGCAACGGTTATTCCACTCCACAAAGGAGGGACCACAACTGACCCTGGTAACTATCGCCCCATAAGCCTGACTAGCCTGGTCTGCAAGGCTATGGAGCGCATCATCATCATGAAACTCATTAACAAAGACATTGGGAACCTCCAAACACTTGACCTGACCCAGTTTGGCTTTGTTAAGGACAGATCATGCCTACTAAACCTGGTTGACTTCTTCAAGGCAGTCACCAAGGCCATAGATGAGGGGAAGGTGGTTCACACAGCCTACCTTGACCTCGCCAAGGCTTTTGACACCATTCTCTGCTCGGGAACTATAGAAAAACTCACCAGCCTGAACATAAACCCCTACGTCACGAGATGGGTTGCCAACTGGCTTACAGACAGAACTCACACTGCAAGAATAGTGGGCTCCAGGTCCAACTCTAAACCAGTCACAAGTGGTGTCCCACAAGGCTTGGTCCTGGGACCCCTACTGTTCGGCATATACTTCTCAAAAGTAGAGGCAAACACAGGAGGACTATGGCTAACCAAGTTCGCCGATGACTGCAAACTGGGAGCCATAATTGACTCTCTGGCTGACACGGACATTCTCCAAAAGGGCCTTACTGAGATGGACACCTGGTGTCAAAGTCATGGTTTCAAGCTAAATGCCAAAAAATGCATAGTCATCCCGTTTGGGAAAAACAAAACACCCAAGAATTACCACATAGGTGGCAAGCCCATTAATACAAAAGAGGTAATAAGAGATCTGGGGACCCAGGTAGATAGTAATCTCTCCTTTGACAATCATATTGCCAAAGTAGTTAGGAAATCCTTCTATGTAGCCCATCTAATTACTAAAGGGTTTGCATATAGTGCCCCTCTACTCGTCACTCATCAGATCCATCATAGAGTACAATGTCCCATTTGGGATGTACCTCAAAAGACACTTCCAATAGCTGGAAATACCACAAAAGTACCTCACCAAGAGGATTACTGGCCTCAAACATATGCCCTATGCAGCCCGACTGGAAAAACACTGGCTGTACTCAGTGGCATATCGCTTACTCAGAGGTGATCTCTGCCTGACTTACAAAGCCATGTCCAACTCAGAAGTGACAACCTAAAGAAATCCAAGTCACTGCGAGCCACTCGCTCTAGTGAGCTAAACCTTGCCACAACAATAAATAGAACATGCTGGAGGGATAGATTCCTGACACAGAGACTCCCCATGCTTTGGAACAAAATTCCTAACTACATTAGGCAGATCTCCTCGTGGTCCTGCAGAGTGGTCTTAGCTACAGAGAACTCAGAAAAGTGACTACTTTCTGGATTTAAGTATCTTTGCTGTTTTTTTACTTGAAATACCTTCTCTAGCTTACCCTAAACAAGCTTAAACTGTTTTTTTTAGCTGTTTGCTGCATTATTTAATATCTGCACTTAAAAGTTACATTTTAGTCGAATTTGATCAAAAGTTTGTTGTTTGTTTGTTTAATTTAACTGTTGAGGCTGCCCACTAAAGTGTGCTAGCCTGTGTAACTGATTTATTACTGTTTCTGCATTTTCTGTGTGTTTCTATCTAAAAACAAAAAAACAAAAAATAATCCTTGTTTTCCCGCCTCTCCTTGACTAGTTTAGACCAGTTTACAGGCTTTGCTGTATTCTGGGCTGTGGTGTAGTTCCTGTGTTGTCCATTACCTTACTTGGATAGAAGGAAGTTTTTTTGCTCACCAGTGGGAGTGGGGAGCCTTAAGCAGCATACCTGTCCCTGCAGGAAGTGACCTCAGCACAAGACCTGTAGTAATTGGTTGTTTTGGACCATTTCTAGCTCTTTTGAAGTTCCCTGTTTAAAATCCACATTTGCACGGCTTTGCGCGGTTGTGCACATAGGGTTAAACAAGGTTAAACTTCTTCTGGTTCCGCCAAGTCTGCTCTTCAAATTTTCCCTTAAGGAAGCTCTACTCTTAGTGTAATCAGACTATTCGCTATATTATAAGCCTAGCACTTGTTCTCAAAACGTCTCTACTAAGTAAGCACTCTCATACTAAGTAAGCACTACATCCATCTACCACCCCTGTGAATATCCACTTCCCTTAAAGGCACAGCACTCCTTTATACTCTTCTAGCATGTCGAGTGGTAAAGTACTGGCGTCCTCTCCAGTTCAGCTGGTTATTCTGGGTATCTTGAGACAATGCTACAATTGTCTCATGTACACAGACAACCCTCTCCTCCTCCCAACAAACACAAATACATGTGAGAGATGTAACTATATAGCCAAACTGGAGGCTGACCTCTCTCAACTCAGGGCTGGCATGACCAGACAGGAGGAGATGGTAACCACACACACAGCAAACCCAGTCCCACATAGACCTCCCACAACTGCAAACCAAACACATAAAAACACAAAGACATACTCTGAGGCTCTAATAAAAAACTTACCAAAACAGAGGCTCCCAAAGCAGACATCCAAAAATCCACCACCTCAAAACAAAACACATGCAACACATACTTCAATAAATCAGTGTGTCAATCAATCACAGCACTTAAGGCCAAACACCATGCCTGATACACTAGTAATAGGTGACTCTATAGTCAGACACACTGATGTCCCGCTTACCAGGCTGAACAAGGAGAGGGTGACTGTGAGCTGCCTATCAGGAGCTAGGATCCGCCACATAACACACACACACTCAGGTCACTCCAAAGCAAGTACAAATATGACTCCGTCATTGTCCATGCTGGCGTGAATGACCTGAGATGTACCTCCCTGGACTACATGAAAAGAGACATAGAGGAGCTCTCTGATTATGTAGCCCAGGCTGGTATGACCCTGACCCTGAGCAGCATCTTGCCCTCACCAAGAATGATGCCACAATACAAAGACAAGATGATCAGCTTTAATAATTGGCTCAAGTACTGGTGTCATTCTAAGGGGATCCAATGTCTGTCTGCCCGGGATGACATGTTGGACAAGCCACGCTGCTTCGCAAGGGCGGCTTGCACCTGTCACCACTGGGCTTCCGGATATTGGCTAAGGCTCTTGCCACCCCCATAGTGCCTTTTTTTAGGCAAGGCTCAAAAGACAAACCCACCTCCTTAGATAACAAAAATGGAACAAAACTAAGGGTAATGCTGTTCAACGCCAGAAGTCTAAATCTCAAGATGCAGGCACTCGATGCACTCCTCAGCATGGAGAACATCGACGTCTGTGCAGTAACTGAAACCTGGTTCAAGGCTCCTGAGAGCACCCCAGTGCTACCAGGCTATACCTCGTATCATGCTTTTTGGCCCCAAAACCCGGACCGAACCACAAAGGGAGGGGGAGTGTCCATATTCATCAAGGACACCCACACCTCCAGGTTAGTAGCAACACATGAAGCATCGGAGACCATACAGGTGCAACTAACCATAGGCAAAACTGCTATACAACTGGTAGCATGTTACAGACCACCCTCCCAATCTCAGGAAACCCACTCAGCCTTCCTGAAGACATTGGAGGATATGAATGTATCACAAAATACCATCATACTGGGAGACTTCAACTACCCTAACATAGATTGGGTACATTATTCTAGCCCTAACACCCTAGCCCAAAGGTTCCTGGAATTCATAAATTCAAATGCACTGGAACAACTAGTCACCTCTCCCACTAGGGGAGATAATATACTAGACTTGATCATCACAAACATGGGGACAAAATGCTCCACACCGGAGGTATACCCCTCACTAGTGAGATCTGACCACAAACTAATCACCCTGGATATACATATCCCACCTCCATCCCCAGCACAAAAGACCACAGTGAAAAACTTCTCAAGAGCAGACTTCACTCTTCTTAAGACTGAGATGGTGTCCTTTAAGCCCACTGGGCCAGTGGATACCACATCCCACAATGCTGAATCCTTCACAAATGCTTTCTATGGACATCTCCAAGAATGCATGGATCATGCAATCCCAAATAAATCCAAGTCAAACTCCACCAAAGGCAAGCATCCTGTCTGGTGGACCTCAGCCATAAACAAATTGTATAACAAAAGAAGGAAGCTACTGCACGACAGAGCAAAATCCCATAAAGGGAAGACATCTCTGATCAACACTAGCAGAAAACTACGTTCTCTCATAAAAACATCCAAGGCCAACTTTGAGAGAAAAATCACTAAGGACACTAAAGATAACCACAAAGCCTTCTTCAGCTATGTTAGAAACCTGGGCAGAAACCCTCAGATATGCTCAGAGTTAGTTCACAACAACAAAAAATACACTGAACCCACAGATATTGCCAACATTCTGACTGACAGGTTCAGTGCAAATTTCTCCCCTCCCTCACCCCCAAAAGAAGAAATATTTATCCCAGCTGAATGTAATCTCCCTGTCATCTCAGATGTCCAGGTGAGAGCCACCCTCAGCAAAGCTAAAAACACAGCATCAATGGGACCTGACGGTATCCCGGGTTGCATGCTACGTGAACTCCAAGAGGAGCTAAACCTGCACATAAAAATGCTATTTAACCTTAGCCTTACTACAGGATATGTACCTGAACACTGGCGTTCAGCAACAGTGGTCCCACTCCACAAAGGGGGTACCTCTACAGACCCTGGGAACTACCGCCCCATAAGCTTAACCAGCCTGGTCTGCAAAGCTATGGAAAGAATCATTATGGAACTCATAAACAGAGACATTGGAGACCTACAGACACTTGACCCCACCCAGTTCGGCTTTGTAAAGGGCAGATCCTGCCTTTCGAACCTAGTTGACTTTTTCGAAACAGTCACTAGAGCCATTGATGATGGCAAAGCAGTCCATACAGCTTACCTGGTCTTGGCTAAGGCCTTCGACACAATACCCCACTCAGGCATCATAGATAAGCTCAACAGCTTAAATGTAAACCCTTATGTCACTAGATGGGTTGCAAACTGGCTAAAGGACAGAACCCATAAAGTTAAAATCGCTGGAGCAATGTCAGACTCAAAGCCAGTCACAAGTGGTGTCCCACAGGGATCTGTCCTGGGACCCCTCTTGTTCGGCATTTATTTCTCAGATGTTAAAGCAAACATGGGAGGGTTGTGGCTGACAAAGTTCGCTGATGACTGCAAACTAGGCGCCATAGTCGATACACCAGCGGACACATACATCCTACAAAAAGGCCTCACAGAAACGGACAACTGGTGCCAGAGTCATGGCCTTAAACTAAATGTCAAAAAATGTATAGTCATCCCCTTTGGGAAAAACAAAGTACCCACAAATTATCACATAGACAGCAACCCACTGAGTACGGAAAAAGTAATTAGAGACCTAGGGACCCAAGTCGACAGTGACCTCTCATTTGACACCCACGTTGCCAAAGTGGTTAGAAAAACATTCTACCTTGCACACCTTATCATGAAGGGATTCACATCCAGATCCAAGGATGTCATTATACCCCTATACTCCTCCCTCATCAGACCCATGATTGAGTACAATGCCCCATTTGGTATATACCTCACCCGGCATTTGCAACAGCTGGAGAGACCACAAAAGTACCTCACCAAGAGGATCAAGGGTCTCCAACATATGTCTTATTCTGCCAGACTAAAGAAACTCCAGCTCTATTCAGTAGCTTACCGCCTGCTCAGAGGTGATCTCTGCCTGACGTACAAGGCCATGTCCAATCAGGAACTGATGGACATGCTCCACCTCAAAAAATCCAAATCCATCAGAACCACGAGAGCTAAAGACTTAAACCTCGGCACAAATATGAATAGAACATGATGGAGGGATAGATTCATAACCCAGAGGCTTCCCATGCTCTGGAACAAGATCCCAGTTCATGATAGGCAGAGCCCCTCACTGACTCTCTTCAAGAGAAATCTTGATGAGTGGATGGGAGATCGTAAGTTTACCCCAGGGGTCACATCTGTGTCACTACTAGACAGGGGCACAGTAAACTAATTCTATTATATAAGGGGACCTTCACTGTGTCACTACTAGACAGAGGCACAGTATTCTAAATCTATTCTGTACATTTTGTACCATTTCATGGGGTGGCGAAAGCCACATCACTATGGCTAGGCTTACAAATGCCCCAGGGCAGATAGCCTAGTACTAAACTATGAAACCATGAAACTATGAAACTAACACTCTTCAAGAGAAACCTTGATGAGTGGATGGGTAACAGAAAATACACCCCTGGGATCACTTCATTGGCTCTTCTTGACAGAGGCTCAGTTAATTAATCAATGGGGCAGTGAAAGCTGACACACTCTGGCTAGGCTTATAAATGCCCTCGGGCAGATAGCCTAGTACCTGCCTATGAACCTATGGAACTTTCTATAGAATGTCTGCAGGAAATGGAGAATAAAGAATGTGCCCTCTGTTTAGAAGAAAATGATCCAAAAGAAGAGTTGCTTGAATTAATAGAGATGGGCAGACATAGTAAGATCAATGAAATGAATAGACTACAGAAAGTCAATACAACCCAAAAAGTTAGAAGTTTGATAAAACAAATGAACACAGTAATTAGGACTGTCCATAGAGATCCATGTGATATAACAGAAGTAAACTGGATATATTACTGTGCAGCTAAATTAATAACAGATAAAGTCTTACCACAAAAACACAGGGCAGTAAGGGAAAGGAAGGGGAGAAACCAAATGCCATCATGGAAGTATCAAGACAAGAAGTGTCACTGTTAGAAGAGGATAGAAGAGAGAAAACAGCAACAAAAGTACTTAGAAAGGGGATCACGTCAGTCGCCCTGCTAGACAGGGGTCCAGGAAGTAAATAGTGTGGGAAGAAATAGCCAGGGAATTGTTATGGCTAGGCTTGTATAGGCCCTAGCGCCGATAGCCTAGTACCAACCTATGAACCTATAAGACAGATGTGATAAAAGCAATATGCAGTATCACAGCAGATCAGGATCTATTGTGCACTATTGCAAATAATAAACTAAAAATATTAGCACAGGCAGAAAAACTTAGAAAATATAAAGATAAATATAAAGGAATAGTACAAAATAAGCAATTTATTGATGACCCAAAAATGTTTTATAGAGAACTGGGAAACAAGGCAAAAGGAAATGAAACACCACCAAAAAAAGAAGAAATACATACATTTTGGAGAAACATCTAAGAAGATCCTGTGGAACATAACAAAGATGCTAAATGGATAGAAGAAGTAAAAGAAAGAATAAGAAGTTCAAATGTGCAATATATGAAATGGGATGAAGTAACGGCCAGAGGGATTGAAACAAAGTTAAGAAAAGCTCCTAATTGGAAAATCCCAGGCCCAGATGCAGCACCTAACTCCTGGCTAAAAGTATTAACATCTTTGCATGAGAATTTAGCCATAAGTCAGAACTATTTATATGCACACCCCAAACAGACACCAGCCTAATTAACAACAGGAAAAACAATACTCTGATGTAAGAGCAAACCTACAAGCTATCCTAAAAACTATAGACCAAGAACTAACCTTCCAACAATGTATAAACTATAAACTGGGATTGATGCTGACACAGTTTATAGTCATTTAGATAAAAACTCAATCATGGCAATATTAAAAATTGGTAATAAAAGAAAGTCATATGGAACAAAGAATCATTTGCTGTTAAATGAAGTCACAATGGAAATGTGAAAACATTATAATACTGAAGTAGCTAAAAAACATTGGAAACATGAGCCACAAAGCATCATTGAAAATTATGAAGTTTATATCACATGTGATCACCCATTACCAACAGTTCAAAAAATAGACGTGAGAAATCCAGATATAGTGGTCCATGAAAAGAAGAAAAAAGTAGCACTGATCATTGAAATTGTTACACCCAGTGACTACAGTGTCTTATGTACAGAGAGACACAAACTAATAAAATACCAGAATTTGCAGGCAGAAGTGAGGGCAATGTGGAAGAAGGATACCCAGACAGTTCCAATAGTAGTAGGAGGAACGGGTCTTATAAAAAAGAATTTACAGTCGTATTAGATATGTTACCAATACATATAACTCAAAAAAACAAGTAATCTCCGTGGTATCCCCGAAGTCTCAAAACAACCCACTAAAGTGTAGTGGGTCTAAAAATAAAACAGTGTAAGAAACTTCTCTGTGTGGAAGATTTTCAGTCCATATATTTCTAGTTAATCACTGTATATTAATCAGATCAGACAATAGTAGTAGAAGTAGCGAATGTAAACTCATCAAGTCAAAAAGTAATAATAGAAAATATATAATTCTACAGCATTACTAAGTATTTGAAAGTAATCCAAGCAAGGCAGGCAGTCTGTTTCCAGTCGAAAATCCTTTATTAAGTACACAGACAAGCGATCCAAGTAAAACAAAAATAGAGTAATAAATTCCTCACAAGCTTTTTAAATATATATATATACTTTTTATCAGGCATGGGAGTGGTTTATTGTGCTGTAAAACAAAGTGTTATTGGTACACATGTTAAATTCACATCCCTTCCCCCATCAGTGTGACATTCGAGCTGGTCCTGCCCTACCTAGTAGCTGTCATAATAATATATAGCCCTAATGTACTTTAACGGTACATCTTATTTAACCAAATTATTAAGTCTGTGATTTTATACAAGGCAATATACTACATGGCTGGAAATATATCAACCTTAGTTCATTTTGCGATCAAAAATTATATATAAATATATACATATACATTATGCATGTAAAAATCAGTTTCTATTTTCATAACCTATTGTTAACAAAGATCGCTTTCGTCCTTCTAGACTTCTTCAGGTCTGTGTACAAGAACCCTAAAAACCTATATAATTGTATAATTAGTTAGTATTGTTATTACCATCATTTTGAATAAAGTGGAAAAAAGAGAACCAGAAAAAAGTAAAAAAATATATGTATGATGATGGAAACAAAATATACACTTAAATTTCAAATGATTTAAAATGGCATTTAAAACCAATTTGTAGAAAAAAATAAAATAAAATGCAATTAGTCATGTAAACAATGTGGCAATTTTCTAAGTTCCAGTGCACTTTTAATTGAACAGTAGTAGTTTAGTCCAGGCTTTCTAAAAGAGTTCAGCTTTAATTGCCACATGAGTTCATGTTTCTCCAGAATATTCGGGATGTCTCCTTCAAGATCACCCAAGTCTAGAAGGACGAAAGCGATCTTTGTTAACAATAGGTTATGAAAATAGAAACTGATTTTTACATGCAAAATGTATATGTATATATTTATATATAATTTTTGATCGCAAAATGAACTAAGGTTGATATATTTCCAGCCATGTAGTATATTGCCTTGTATAAAATCACAGACTTAATAATTTGGTTAAATAAGATGTACCATTAAAGTACATTAGGGCTATATATTATTATGACAGCTACTAGGTAGGGCAGGACCAGCTTGAATGTCACACTGATGGGGGAAGGGATGTGAATTTAACATGTGTACCAATAACACTTTGTTTTACAGCACAATAAACCATTCCCATGCCTGATAAAAAGTATATATATATTTAGAAAGCTTATGAGGAACTTATTACTCTCTTTTTGTTTTACTTGGATCGCTTGCCTGTGTACTTAATAAAGGATTTTCGACTGGAAACAGACTGCCTGCCTTGCTTGGATTACTTTCGAATACTTAGTAATGCTGTAGAATTATATATTTTCTATTATTACTTTTTGACTTGATGAGTTTACGTTCGCTACTTCTAGTACTATTGTCTTATCTGATTAATATACAGTGATTAACTAGAAATATATGGACTGAAAATCTTCCACACAGAGAAGTTTCTTACACTGTTTTGTTTCAATACATATAACTCCAAACAAAGTGCAGAAGGAGGCATTACTGGGCACATTGCGGGTGCTGCAAAGAGCACTTCTGGCTAACATCAAAGATTGAAACAATACTAATTTCATGAACTTTAATCATACTTTGACTTAGGAATGGGGTCCATTCCTGTCATGGTATCAGAAACCCAAAAGACTTGGAGAAGTTAAAAAAGGAGTAAAAGCCTACCTCACTGACGTAGCCAGAAGGTGTATCACTGACGCAGCCAGAAGATGTATAGCCTCTACTTTCTTACTGCCATTTCGCCTGTATGCTGCCCCAATCTTCATTAAACTTCAAGTCTCAAAAGTCTCCAAACCTGAGCAAAGTTATAATAAAATACACAAATTTGCAGTAAACTATAACAATAGAACAGGTCACTGCATAGCACTCAGAGAATTAAACTGGTTAGAACTATCACATCACCTAGTTCTTTCTCAGCTAACTAAAATACACAGACTTCTACATAAGAAGATAAATAAAAAATATTATACATTAAACTTAAAAATGTTAGTTCCCTTAAAAGTTAAAACACCAAGGAACCAAGTAATACTTAATGGTTATACCTCCTAGTTTATTGTTTTGATAAGAAATTCTGAGCAATTTTCTAAGCTAAAAATCTTCATTCATCCCAGGAAACCAAAGTTGCTTAGTTAAAAATGCCACATAGTTACAAAAATATCCAAATCTAGGATCCCGGTCCACCGATAGGAAATATATAAACCGCCTATCCATAAAACTTTCTATACATATGAGTGTGAAGTTGGGTTACTACCGGTTAATCTTCTCTCAAAATCTTTTCACTTCATAGATCAGCTCATTAACTTTCGACCATAATAATAGTCATACATGTGACATAAATATCAAAAAAATGTGTAAATGGCATGCACTTAATGGGCATAGTAAACCAAACATGTGTAAACATCTAATTCATAATAACATACCAGAGGAAATTGGGTTAAAAATGTGATAATCAATTTGACATCAGATTAATATGATTATAATTATGTGAAGCCTCGCTTCTATATACTCGTCGTGCTATTATTGTTGATCCAGATTATGGCCCTTGCATGCTCAATAATTCAAGCATGGTTACACCTGCCATGCCCTAATGATCAACCTTTCTCTCTTAGGTAAGCTCTTTACATCATCTTCATGTGAAAAAATAATCCTTGTGGTTTGCCTTCTTTTCATTTTAATATCAACTTAATTGTAAAATATCATTTGTCTTTCCAATCTGTGTTTCAAAATCATCTATCGAGACTAATGAATTGTAAATGTGGATCTGGTGTTCTCCTTTTTCCCTGTAGATTATGGCTAAATATACAATAAATTAAGGAACCATAATGATAACCTCTTTTCAAACAGCTGTGACAAGAAAGATGCCTCCTTAGAAAAAAATGTCATTCTCTCTTTTCTTATTAACTGTCCTTTGACTATATGTGATAATTAGTTCTCCTAATGCCTTATACAAAACAATGCCGTAAAATTAGTGTAATTGCTAAGAATTATTCTTTGAATATGTGTTGGTGTGACCTTAATGTTATCCTAAATCCAATTAATGTCACATCTTTTCAATAAAGATATAAATGAAAGAAAATGTAAATGTCCTGTCAAACTCCGTCCTTCCTGATGTAATCTGTTGATTGTGTGTTCTGGGTTTCCACATTGCTCATTTATAAAAATGTCATTGTAAAAATAATTTAATCGAAAAATTGTTGACTTCCATTTTTGTTTTTTTTGACCATTTGTGTAATGTCCCATACCAAAATTTAGTTTGAATAATGTTAAACCCATAAATAATCCCTGTGTACCCCAAAGTAAAGAATTTTGAAATACCAGTGTGCCCATTGAGTTATTTTTCCATGCTTATCAGCATTCAAATTGAGGATTAATTTTTTAACCCCAATTCAAAGTGGCTAAAAATTCCGTGACCAAATCAAATAAATAAGATATTTATACTTGATAAGTTCAATTGACATCATTGGTCACAGTAAATAAATCCGGATAATAATCTGTCAATTTTCTATCTAAAAACTCCTGAAGATCTGAAATGCAAATGAATGGGAGGATGTAACAAATGTTGTCAATTGTGTTTCACAAATTTGTGCAAACAAATCCGAAATACCTCCCTGCCCCTCACATTAAACATAAACTCCTTCAAAGAGGTTGAAAACCAAAATTGAGAGATTTAAAAATAACAATTTAAGTTAAAGAACATGCAATGCAAAAAACACTTTAGTTCCTATTGATGAATAACCACTGAGCTTCCATAAGATAAGAAATATTTGATGTGCATATTGGACATTATTTAAAAAAGATGGAGATGATCTCATTGGTATATTGATAATGAACAATAAAAGCATATAATAATTCTCATAAGCAAATTTCTTATAAGACCTCACCCTTATATTAGGTTCCTTTCACAATCTTGTTCATTCTCAACTGGTCAGTATAACTGTAAAATCATGCTGTCCACCTTATTATTAACCCAATTGTATGACCCGATTATTTTTTCTTTCGAGTTCTTTTCCTTTAATTCCTTGTGGATGATAAATGTAAGTGGATGGTACTTCTACTAATACTGAGATTACTGTACTGCTTGGCCTACTTAAAACTAAATGTATAAAAATGGATGACTGGGGTTACCTTTAAAACGATTCCTAATATATGCAATTACTAGGTTGTTGGCAATGAAAGTATTTAGCTGTTTAACAATAATACAAAAAATATAAGTAATAATAAAAGAGGTAATTGACTGAAGTTAGGAATCTAATAATGAAATGTAAATCGTAGATTCTCTTGCTGTAATTCAGATGAGCAATTCTTTGAGATTGAAACACTAAATGACGTCCAATAATTCTAGATTAATCTTGTGGGTTCTGCCACGTTGTCTTCTTCTTCCTATTGGAGCAAAGGTTCCATCCCAGGAATGTCTGTGGCGTCGAGACCCGCTTGTTCTTGTTTCTTTTCAAAAGTTTCTTATAGTTGTTTAGATCAAAAAGCTGCTTCCGTTAAAAGATTGTTGATAGTATTTAGAGAGGAATTACCCTGTAAAAACAAAGAAGGTGGGAAAGATCATAATAGTTCAGATAATTAATTTGTGGAGTTGTGGAGGTTGGTCACAAGACAAGCGTAGCTGATCGAGAATCCAGTAACAGTTCAGGAGAAAAGGAGCTAGCAAGTCCTACACAGTAGAAATATATCCAGGGCAGACCGAGGGGAGAAAAACAGTCTTAGGTCACTTTCCTCAGGAGGGGCTTAGACAAGAGAAAAATTGGATCAACAACAGGAGAGGGGGAGAAGTAATGGGCCCCACTAGTAAAATGTATGGTGGTGAGTGATAACAATTTTACTATTTACAATTTCACGGAGCAGACAATTACCTCTGATTTTTTTGAAATTTTTCCCAGGGTAATACCTATGTTTTTTTTTGAATTACTCACCTTCTAAATTCATTTATCTTTACCAGACCCCCATTAAGGCCTAAAAACTTCACTTTTTTTAATAAAGCCAAAAAATTACTGACAGCTCCCATTAGTAAAAAGCCACAAGCGGACCTGACAGCTCTCCAAGTAAGGCAATATATGAGGAATTAGGTGAAGTTTAAGAAAAGAAAAGGTGAGAGTACAATAAAGGAAAACATTAACTCTAAAACAACCCTAATACAATAATGGGTAGTACCTTTAGAAACAAACAAGATTCGTTAAACGAAAAGGAAGGAAGGTGGTTAGTCAGTTAATAACACTGCTTGACTATGAGAATTATATGTTACATTTTTTTAGACACTAATAGACTCAATGATTGACTAGACATTAATGAATATAATGTGATCATGCGGCCAGAACTTATCTTATGATAGGATAATAAATACAATGAAATTCATTAATAGACAATTAAGTAAATATCCTAAAATTTCTAATCAATGACAATATATTTTATTATTTGAATTCGGACAAGAAAATAAACGAATGTTCTTAAGTTTCACTTTGGGTGGCAGGAAGTACTACGGAGTCTCTGAGCCCTATAAATAATTTTGAACAGGCACTAAGTATCCATTAATCTCATTTCCCTTTCATTTCTGGAATTTCATAGCCAGGATTCTCACCTCATTTCTCATAAGGATTTGTTAGGATAAACTCATTTATCCACCTGAATTCATTGATTGATATTTCCATACTATTGATAAAGATTTACCATAGATGCAAGTATACTGGAACCATTTATATGAATTATTCACTGAAATTGTATCAATAATTTTATGGCTGAATTCATGGAAATTAATTTTAATAATAATTTAATAATAAAATTCAATAATTAATTCAGTTAAGAAGAGTCTACGGTGCATATCGTCACTGATCTTAAGTTTACCCCAGTGGTACATTAAGGGATTCATATCGTAAGCCATGAATCTGAAATGGAAGTAGCCAAAATTTTTTAAGTGACATTTGTAGATTACATCAAGCAGGCATGTGAAGTTTTTGGAGTTTTGAATTTTATTAAGTCATCCTGCAAGATTTTTTCGATTTTACCAGTTCACTTATGTTTTCATTGATCATACTTTCTTAGTGAACATTCTTCATTAGATGACATTGTGGACCATTCAAACAGGCATTACATATATTTCAATCATATTACACATTTAACATTTTGAACACTTTTTTATTTTATCAATTTTTCACTTTCAATTCATTAAAACAGCTCAACAGACAATTAATCATGTGTAAGCCCCTGTGAATGTGTCTGACAAATTTAGAACTATGTTCATCCATCTTTACGCCTATTCAGATGTTTGATTATTTTTTAATTTTGATTCATCTAAATTGTCTGGAAATTAAGACTAAAAGAGAAAGACTTTGGTATTGGGACTAATCTTATCAATGGTCTTCCCAGGGCCCAAAACAAACCACACAGGGTGGAACTGAAGGGTTTGTAGACAACTATTTCAGGGATTGAAAGGACATTGAAAAATTTACACGGCCTTTTTTTTGATCGAAGATTTCGCAAGATGATTTAAAAACTTTCCTACCACACAAAGATAGATTTCAATTGATACTAACTTACTAACTTGAAGATTACAATTGAGCAAGGTATATCACATCAACATCAATAATAGCACATTTAGAAGAAGAGAGGCTCTTTTATGATTGGTTCAAACAATCTGTTCATATATGTTAGGCGATGATCACATTCATTCCATATAATGGTCATATGTTAAGAGAACACATTAGACATAACCGTAACTCCTCTGAGAAAGATATTTGGCAACATAACTAGTGTTTTTTGGTTTTTAAGAGGAAGGCCTAGTAGACTTTTAAGAAAAGGATATAATAGCACATGTCATATAGAATTGAAAAGAAAAGAGAAAGGCATTTTGAAACACTTGACCTGAGCTCACATATTTTTGTCTATTAAGTTATTGAAATTAACACCCCAGGATAGGGGAGGGTGTTTTATTTACCAGAGAGAGTAGAGAACTAATGTGGCAACTGGCACTAGATGCCACAAGATTTAAGGATGAATGACAATGGATCCCAGGAGTGCTCAGCCCAATGAAAGGACAAATTATAACATGTCAGGTCCTCCTATTTTATCAAACAAGGTTTTCACAAATTGTTTTAATTTTTTTTATTATTGTGTAGGAGTAATAAGACTTTTATTTTTACAATACAAATAGGACTGATAGTTTGAACAAACTTGAGGGGATATTAGACTTTAACTATGTAAATACATCTCTATACATGTTTTATTAAACTTAATCTTTTATTTTTTTCTTTTTCTTTACTGACAATATCATGCTGTTAATTTTATTTTTTTTTTTATAAATAAAATGCATTATATACATTACATTTCTCTCAGATGAAGACATTTGATAAGTAACTGGTGTACTTTTCATTTTTTATTTTTTTCCATTATTAACAAGTGAATCATTTAATTAATTATCAATCATATTTTTTTTACATGGTTAATTGATTGGCCTCATTTAGTAACTGGAGTATATTCAGATTAAGCAAAGTACAATGTAACTTGAAAAAGCATCCTGCGCCATAAAGTGATGCTTTGTCTGTGTCTTCAACTTTATTAATTTAACTTTGGTTTCTTATTCAAATCAACTGGGACTTTTATTTGGAATCAACTGAGAACAGTTGTCTTGTCTACATTGTTCCTTAACACTACCGATTGGATTTAAACTTGTACACCATTTCAACACAACTTTTTTTGGGAGTGGTAACAGGTCTAAGGCATTTAGTCGTCCGGTTGTACTTCTTCTTAGTTGTTTTTCAGTTTGCAGTTTAGACTTCTACATAACCCATAAAATTGCCCAGCCCTTAACAATTTAACACAACACTACTACCCCAATAGAATTTTACACCCTGGTGAAAAATCATGAATCACTATAACCAAATCATCTAATACTGCAGGTGACTCTCTGTGTTCAAACAGTGTAGCTAAATTATAGAACTACATCAAACTACCACTGAAATCCATTTAGAATACAAAGTCATTTAAAACACAACTAAAACTTCACCTGTCAAATCAATGGATCTGCTCTTGTACATTTCCAGGAAAAATGGCACTGTTATCTTCAGTTTGCCATATCATCACACTATTTCTTTGGTCTTGGACTCCTATGGCCCACAAACAGTTGTCACCAATACTTGAATAGTTTTACTAGCATCTCCCAGCTATATACATTATTTTGTAACACTGCTTACCCCCACCTCTATACTTCTAATATGTATAATAATCTCTGAACCTGCTTTAAACCCCACCTCTTAATTACAATATTAAACTTTTCTGCTCTACCTAGTTCATTCCCTCACCTCCTTTTTTTCATTTTACAGCATTAATCACATGCTTTATTATCTATATGACAAACCCACAAACATACCTCTTAGCACATGCTCAGTGTTCAAAATGTATTAATGCATGAGTATCTTTTATACTGTATTAGTTGCCTCTAATCAATTAGTAGTCATATGTGTAATTGTTAATGCATATTATTTAATGTCTTTTCAAGTATATTACTGAATGTATTTTTAAAAATGTTTGTAATATGTTGAAGCTTTTTTCCCTGTTGTCTACAATTTTAATACTTTGCTCTTATGTTACAGTTTTGTCAGGATCAACTATTTCTGCAGAAATGATTGCATGTTTACTAATACAGGTCTTGGCTGCTTCCTTATGGCCAGGTTTGCAGCATATGCACAATGTGCCCTTTCAATTAACAAATTTTGCTGTGGAATACCAGTCAAGTTGTTTATTTGTGCCTTCATAAAATTAATAGTCTGTTCCTTCCAGTTTCTCAAGTACATCAGAAAATCTCAGGTTTTCTCTGTATGCTCTGTCTTTTAACACTACTATTTTTCAAAACAGCTCTTCTTGAGAAGACTCTAGCAGCCTTTTTTTATTTCATCCTCTGAGTTTTGCAGTTTTATCAGTTCATCTGAACAGCGAGTTAAAACTTCTTTCATTTTTTCCTGCCCTTTGTTATTTGAGTTGATAAAGTCTTTAAATGTTTCATTTATTTAATCACCTTGAGTACATTTGATTATTTTTTTCCTCTATATTACTTGAAGCTATCTCCTAAGCTAGAACTGAAGCTTGAACTGCTTTTTACTGAACAGTTGCAAAATCCATCCCAGGTAGTGTTTTCTCTTCACCTTTTCTGCTTGAATTTCATTCAGGTTTTCCAAACTCCTTGTTTGATGGCATCCAGGCAGTGTAGCTGGTAATTAAATTTTATCCTAAAAATAGTTTCAATGGCACCCTTTTTCTTAGTTTCTTTTTTCACACTTGGAGAGCTAAAGTTAAGCTGTTGATCCATGGGCAGCCATCTTGGAAGTCTTCTACATCAAGCAGTTTTTGACACATATATTGCTGATGTCTAGCTTGCAGGCTCTTGAGCATTTACTTGAAAGCACGTAAAAGAATTGTTTGATAAACCGAATGCCATTTACTATTCTCCTTTTATGGGATTGGAATATAAATTGACCTTTTCCAATCAATTGTTCACTGTTATGTTTTCCAGATTTGCTCACAAATTCCAAGCAGCACTGTAACAGCATTGTTTTACATGATTTTAAACAATTCAGCTGAAGATGCATCACTTCCTGTCACCTTATTATTAACAAAGCTTTGTTCGGCTAATTTTAACCTCACTCTCCAGAATGTCTGTCTCTGGGATATTGAATTCTCCCAGTGTGTAGTCACCACCTATCCCCTGATTGATTGGCAGGAACAGGCTTGTGACTGGCCTGATTCTGGTGAGTGGCTTTTTGAGTCACTTAGCCATAGGTCATCAGTTGTACCCATGACTTGAGGTCTCTTCTGCCAGGCTTCATCCTGTTTCCATCATTTTTTGAATGCTCATGCAAAAAACAGTCCTTCAAGTCTTCCCTTGATAGGTATTGCAGCTCAGAACATAGACTTTAGACAACTGCTTGAAGTCTGCTGAAATGCACTCTAAGGTAACATGGTCTGATGCAGCACTGAACCTCTACAAACATCACTTGTTATTTATTTATTTATTTATTTATTTATTTTTTACACGTCTTATTATTAAGCTTCAACATGCTGTTCATGAAACAGGGAGATGGAGGTCATTTCCCTGAGACAGATAAGGACACTGAGCTCTTCATTTTCACCCTATAGCTTCCCTCTGTATGACCCCTGTAGAATAGCAGGTGTGTCATACCTTTAAGAAGCATTTCCAAGATCTGTGTCATATAAATACCAAGCACGTGTTAGCTTCAGTGCCATTTTGAAGGTGCAGCCAGAATGTTAACATCCATGTGTATGATAGCTTATCTGTTCATAGGTTCATAGGTTCATAGGTAGGTACTAGGCTATCAGCCCAAGGGCCTATGCAAGCCTAGCCAACAAGGTTCCCTGGCTTACGCCACCCAAGAAAGTTATTTTCCTGTGCCAATGATGAGCAGAGACACAGAAGTGATCCCCGGGGTGTATTTCCTATTTCCCATCCACTCATCAAGATTTTTCTTGAAGAGTGCTAATGAAGAACTTTGCTTGACATAGATGGGTAGCCTGTTCCAGAGTATGGGAAGTCTCTGGGATAGGAATCTATCCCTCCAGCATGTCCTGTTTATTGTGGTGACATGGTTTAGTTCCCTAGAGCGTGTAGCTCGGAAGGATTGGGATTTCTTTAGGTGTAGCATGTCCAACAGCTCTGGGTTTGATATAGCTTTATATGTTAGGCAGAGATCACCTCTGAGTAGGCGATATGCTATGGAGTAAAGCTGAAATTTTTTGAGGCGGTCAGTGTAGGGCATTTGTTTGAGTCCAGTAATCCTCTTTGTGAGGTACTTCTGTGGCCTTTCCAGCTGCTGCAGATGTCTTGTGAGGTACATTCCAAAAGGGACGTTGTATTCTATAATGGGTCTAATGAGTGATGAGTAGAAGGTAATGATGACCTCTTTTTTCCTGGATGAGAACCCTTTTATGATGAGGAGTGCCACGTAGAAGGACTTCCTGACTACTGTGGTGATGTGACTATCAAAGGAGAGACTACTGTCCACCTGGGTCCCAAGGTCTCTTATCATGCATTCTGTGTTAAATAGATTGCTGCCTATGTGGTAGTTCATGGTTACAGAGTTTTTACTAAAGGGGATGGCACTGCACTTTTTGGCATTGAGCTTGAGGCCATGGCTCTGACACCAGGCATCTGTCTCAGAGAGGCCCTTCTGTAGGATGTTCACATCATTTGGGGGCTTGACTATGGCTCCTAGTTTGCAGTCATCTGCGAACTTCATTAGCCAGAGGCCTTCTGTGTTAGCCTGTACTTCAGAGAAGTAGATACCAAACAGGAGCGGTCCCAGGACGGAACCCTGTGGTACTCCACTTGTCACTGGTTTGAGGTCAGATTTGGAGTCTGCAACCTTTACAGTGTGGGTTCTGTCAGTGATCCAGTTGGCAACCCCTCTTGTGACGTAGGGATTTATGCCTAGTTTATTTAGTTTAGCTATAATTCCAGAATGGAGGATGGTGTTGAAAGCCTTGGCGAGGTCAAGATAGACTGTGTGAACCACTTTACCCTCATCTACGGCTTTGGTGACTGCCTCAAAGATGTGGATCAGGTTCAGGAGGCATGATCTGCCTTTCACAAACCCGAACTGGGTGGGATCCAGAGTTTGGAGGTTACCAATGTCTTTGTTTATGAGTTCCATGATGATACGTTCCATGGCTTTGCAGACCAGGCTCGTCAAGCTAATAGGTCTATAGTTCCCGGGATCAGTGGTGGCTCCCCCTTTGTGGATTGGGATAACTGTTGTTGTGCACCATTCAGTGGGAAGAAAGTCTGATGTGTGGCTATTATTGAACACGGTGCTTAAGTGGGGAGCCAGTTCATTCGGAAGTTCGTGTAAAACGCAGCCTGGGATGTTGTCCGGTCCAATGGATGCTGTGTTTTTGGCTTTAGAGAGTGCAGCTTTCACCTGCGTAGTTGTGATTACAGGGACTCTGCATTCTTCCTGTATAGATATGGGCCCTTTAGGGGGTGAGGGGGGATAAAGTTAGCACTAAACCTATCTGCCAGGATGTTGGCAATATCAGTTGGTTCTGTAATTTTCATGCCTTTGTGCTATAACTCAGAGCAGATCTGGGTGTTGCCATTGAGATTCTTGACATAGCTATAGAATGCTTTGTGGTTGTCCTTGGAATTAGTGGCAATTTTATTTTCGTAGCTAGCTTTGGAGGATCTTATAAGGGATCTCAGCTTCTTACTAAGGCTGACCAGGAGCTCCTCCACTCATGGGATTTTACTCTCTTTTGCAACAGTTTCTTCCTTCTGTTGTACAGTTTGTTTATGGCAGGGGCTCACCAGATTGGCTTCCTTTTTTTGGAGGATAGCGTCTTGGTTCTGTTTGGGATAGCATGATCCATGCACTCATGTAGGTGCTTATAGAGTGCATCTGTGTAGGATTCAGCAGTTGTAACTGTATTGTCCATCTGCATGGGTGTCATGAAGTTCACTACTTCTGTCTTAAGAAGCATGAAGTTGGCTTTGGAGAAATGTCTTACTGTGGTTTCCTTAATGGGGGGTGGGAGTGGGATGCAGACATCAAGGGTGATTAGCTTATGGTCGGATCGGACCAACAAGGAGTTGACTTCAGGTGTGGAACACCGGTCACTCATGTTGGTAATGACTAGGTCTAGGATATTGTTGCCCCTGGTGGGGGTGTGGATAAGTTGATCTAGGGCATTGGAGTTTATGAATTCCAGAAAGCATTGAGCTAAGGAGTTAGTACATGAGTAGTTTTCCAAGTTAATGGTGGGGTAGTTGAAGTCGCCCATTATTAGGGTGTTTGGTTGAACCCTAATATTTTCCAGTACATCAAGAAAAGAGGAGTGGGAATCCTGGGGCATGGTGGGGGATCTGTAGCAAGCTACAATTTGGATTGCAGTTTTGCCAAGAGTTAGTTGCACTTGGATAACTTCAGATGCATTATGCTGAGCAACTAGCCTGGAGGTGTGGATATCCTTAATGAATATGGACACACCCCCACCTTTGTTTTTTTCGGTCCAGGTTAGATGGCCAAAAAGTGTGGTATGAGTTATAGCCTGGTAGTGCAGGGGTGCTCTCTGGAGCCTTGAACCAGGTCTCAGTCACTGCACAGATATCGATGTTCTCCATTTTAAAGAGTGCCTTGAGTGAGTGCATTTTGAAATTTAGACTTATAGCATAGAGTAGCATTACCCTCGGTTTTTGCTTGCCTGTTCCTTTTATGGTGGTGAATTTGTTAATTGAACCCTGCCTACAAAAGGCACTGTAGAGGCAGCAAGCGCCTTAGCCAGTATCCGGAAGCCTAGGGGCGACAGGTGCAGGCCATCTGTGGCAAAGCATCGTGGTCTGTCGACCATGTCATCCCAAGCAGACAGATACTGGATCCCCTTTGAATGACACCAGAAGTTTAGCCAATTGTTGAAATCAATCATTTTGTCCTTGTACTGCAGTATCATTCTGGGCGATGGCAGAATGCTACTCAGGGCTAGGGTCATACCTGCCTGGGCTACAAGATCACAGAGCTCTTCCATGTCTCTTTTCATGTAGTCCAGGGAGGTACGTCTCAGGTCATTCACACCAACATGGACAATGACAGAGTCATATTTTCACTTGTTGTGGAGTGACCTGAGTGCATGGGTTATGTGGCGGATCCTGGCACCCGACAGGCAGCTGACAGTAACCTTCTCCTTGTTTAGCCTGGTGAGTGGGACATCAGTGTGCCTGACTATACAGTCACCTATGACTAGTGTGTTGGGTATGTTGTTTTGCCTTATTGGCTGTGTTTGAGTGGCACACTGAATCTGATGGCTATGTGTCATTTGGGTTGTGTTGGGGGATGGAGGTTGCTTGTGTTTCTGCTTTGGAAGTCTCTGTTGCTTAGGCAGATTATTATTGAGAGCCTCCGCAAATGTTTTTGAGTTTCTATGTGTGGATTTTGGTGGTGTAGACGTAGTGAGACTATGTGATGAGTGTGGTGTGGTGCAAATGTTTACCTTCTCCTCAGGACTGTCAGGTTCAGTCTTGGTTGGTGAGAGCTTTACCTCCAGTTTGGCTAGATAAGTGCATCTCTCACAGGTTGTAGTGTTGGGTGGTAGGAGGAGAGGGTTGTCTGTGTACATGAGGTAATTTCTACATTGCCTCAAGATGCCCAGATTCATCAGATAGACGGGGAGAACACTGGGAGCTGACCCTTGGACATGCTTGAATAAAAAAATATTTTCCTCTAGATAAGTGAGGAAAGTGAGTACAAGATCTGTTTTTCTCAATGCCACTGAGAAAAATAAGTACAAAAACTGTTTTCCTTTAGGTAATGAGGAACATTGAGTGCTATAGTAATTAGTAGCTTATTTAGTGCTTACAAGTTCTGAACAAGTGCTGAGTATGAATAAGCAAATTTATGTGCTAAAACTAAGAATCTGTATCTGCACTAGACGAGTTACAGGACAGAAACAAGTGCAAATGCAGGCTTTCAAATCAGAAAGTTGAGAGAGATGGAAGATTGCCCAAACAGCCAATAATTACAAATTCTGGGCCAGAACCACTACTTATGTGGTAGACACGTTACCTAATGCTTACCACTCCCACTGATAAGCTAGAAGGCTTCCCTCCAACACAGAAAGGCTTGGGGGGCTCAGAAGCTTACAAACAGTCCTGGATACAGCAAATCTGTATCTGGAACAATAGTTACAGGAAAGGTAGGAAACAGGCTTACAGTTTTTTTGTTTTGTTTTTTTTACAGAAAAGTAGCAAAAACAGTAGTAAAAACAATTCACATGCAGTGCAAGCTAGCACACTTGAGTATGTAACAATATTAGACCACACACAGTTTGAAAAATGCAATTAAATTAAAAAGGACTAAAAGCAAGTGCAGAAAGGGTTTATTAGGTAGAATGCGGTAAAGAGATGGGACTGGGGGAGTGTCCTAGATCAAATCTACAGTGGGGCAGGCACTGCAAAAGCCGCCAAATTTAAACTACAAACCAAAAACAGGGAGGGGGGTTGGGAAGACAGTTTCAGCAGAGATTTGAGCAACCACTAATAGTATAAACTATAAAACCAAAAAAATATACTCAGCTCTGTATATTTGCAGATCAGACTCTCAGGACAGTGAGACAACAGATATCTAAGCAACAATTAAACTGTTATAAGTTAAAGCTACTTAACCTCATTTAGGATGTGTCTGCATACAATAAAGCTGCTTGAACAAGAACCCATGATGCTTGCCTGTTTTATCCTGACCTGGTGAGCGACATGCTGTCACATGGTGCAGAGGTAATGGCAAAAGCAAACTAAAAGAACCGAGAGGGAAAAAGGTCAGAGACAAGCTAAAGATAAAGAGAACACAGACAAATTATTTATTTATGGAAAGAGGTTAAATAGAGCATTACATGGAAACAGAACGTATTGTTAAGCAAATGAATAGCACAGAAAACCTTATTAAGCAAACAAGTAATATAGAGTTATTTGATAAAACGAACATTAGAAAGGTACATAAAGGGTTCAGAATTGCATCCAAATTGTAAAACGAGAATGTTTAGAGTTAAACAAGCACAGGAAAGTAAAATGGGCATGAAAAGAGATTAAATGAGCAAAACAAATATAACACAAGGGCATAAAAGGCACATTTGAAGGTTCAATGAGTTAAATGACTATAAAGGGCAAAAAAGGGCACATTGAGTATAAATAAAGCAAAGGCGACTGCATGTCTTTTGGGTAAATTACTGTGTTTGGTACAAAATGCTACTTTGTATTGATTGAAGCCTTGAATAGCCTAACTAGAGTTCTTCAAAGTATCTCAAAGTGTGTAAAAATGCTTACAGTGTGTGCTTATTGCTGTGCATTTATTCAGAAGAGTTTATTTTATGTGCAAAGTGCAACTGTTTCATGAAGTACAGTCAAGTGAAGCCATTTTGAAAAGTTCCTTCTGCCTGGGTGTGTCTGTTCAAAGAATGCCACCATTACAGAGTATCTCTCGCACTATACAGAGTTGTTAGATAAAGTGCAGCCATTTGGGGGAGATGCCAGTGTGCTGTGTACCGTTTATTCAGAGAGCGCAGTTTTTGTGAGGTGTTTTTCACTCTGAGCTTCTTCTGCCCAATACCTTTGCAAATTGCAGTTTCTTCAAAAAGTTAATTCGCAAAGTGCCATTACTTTGAAAAAGTTTATTCGCAAACTGCTATTACTTCAAAAAGTTTATTTACAAAGTGCCATTATTTCGAAACAGTTCATTGGCAAATTGCCATTACTTCAAGATAGTTTATTCACAAATTGCAATTCATTTGTAAGGTGCCATTGCATTGAGATAATATTTTCGCAAAGTACGGTTATCTAGAAATGTTTCTTGCCCTTAGTTTCTATTGCCCGGTTTATTCGCACTGTGCAGTTGTTTGAAATGTTTTTTAAAAAGATGATAAATGACTTTGGCAGTAAAATGTTGACAAGTGGCTTTGGCATTAAAGCGATTACAACACAAAGGCTCATACAGTAAAATAATGATAAGTAACTTTAGCATTTTGCCTTTACAAGATAAATGACTCATATGGTAAAGAAATAATTTTAAAGGAAGAGGCTTTACAGTAAAGAGATTTCAAAGTATTGCAGTGCCCAGGAAAATAATTTTGTGAAATTCAGTTATACAGAGGCTCATTGTGTTGTTACAAGTATTGGCATAAATTTCAAGCACATGTATACGTGTATGTACAAGTGTGTGTGTTCATGCATATTTGCAAAAGTTTTCACTGAGATATATCAATATGGCAGATGGATTTCACAACCCACAACCACTTGTGTTTGATCAGACGTTGCAGAGAATTGGAGAATATTTGAGCAAGAATATGATATAGTCACACAAGTTTATTCTGATAAAGATGCATGTACTAAAGCATTAATTTTGCTGAACCAAGCAGGGTCAGATGCTATTGAAAGGGAGCGTTCATTTGTCTATGCACCAGCAGTGTATGAAGGTGAAGGGGGAACTCATCATGTTATTGTGTAGGCTGAATCAAGGGAAGACCCAGAGTGTTTAAAGGGCAAATTCAGAGAGATGTGTAACCTCCAGACTAATGTTACACTAAAGAGGCATTTGTTTTACATGACAGATCAAAAGCAAGGGGAAACTTTTGCAGCTTATATTACTGATCTGAGAAACAAGGCTAAACTGTGTAGGTTTGGTGATTTAAAGGATGAGTTAATAAAGGACAGGCTCATGTGTGGTAGTAATAATGCTGCTGTGAGAAAGATTTTGCTTCATGACAGTGATTTAATGCTGAGTAAAGCCACTGAGATTTGTGAGATTCATGAAGTTACAGAAAGGCACACAAATATGCTTGCTAGTGATAAGAGCATGGTTTCAATAGGCTCCAGAGCTCGTGTAGATGGCATGCAACATGTGACAGGCAAAAGCAGGCCTCACCACATGGCAGCAGCAGACTCTGTGGGACATCTAGGTAAAACCCGTAGTCTTCTAGCACATTCCAAGAACAGTTCAGTTAAAAGAGCATGCTAAGTGCAAAACCAAAGGTACATAGTGCAAAACACATGTTGCTCAGTACAGCATAACAGTGAATCAGCAAAACCCAAATCAAGCTTTATTGTAAACTGTCGCAATTGTGGTGCCAACCATGAATCCAGGAGAGAAAAGTGCATGGCATTTGGTCAGCAATGTCATAAGTGTAAGAAGTGGAACCATTTTCAATGATTTTGTAAATCCAGTAAGCCCCATACAGTTGCAAAGAAGGGCCACTCCAAAAAGCAAGTTAATCAAATAGACCTGCAACAGTCTGATTTTTATGTAGATGGTGTATCAGTAATTGGTGAAATGATTGATGCCATAGATTTATTGACAAGAAATGAAGTGTTTTGTACTGTCTGGAACAATGGTAAATCCACAGAGCTCAAAGTAGACATTGATTCAAAGTGTAATGTCATGTCTGCAGATACTTTTGCAAGGGTCCAAGCTGGTGAACAACTAAATGTGACTTGTTGTGCAAAACTTATAGCTTATGGAGGTGAAGAGATTCAAACCAAAGGCTCAGTAGTGCTTTCATGTTATGTGGCTAAGAGCTGTTATAGCCTATTGTTCTATGTGATTCAAAAACCTGTGCAGTCATTATTGAAGGTGCAGCCAGAATGTTAACATCTATGTGCATGATAGCTAGTTTGTTTATAAGTTAAAGTTACTTAACCTCATTTATGATGCGCTTACATACAATAAAGCTGCTTGAACAAGAACCCACGATGCTTGCCTGTTTTATCCTGACCCAGTGAGTGACAGCCCCCCCTCCTCCTTTGAAGCATATAATGCCCTCCATTAGTAAGATTCTGGCCTCCAGAAATGCATTAGCATGTGAAAGAGCCTTGGCTCACTCCCCTCATACAGCCATATCTACTACTTAGGAGCACACAGACTCTACTTACACAACTTCAAAGAAGGCAGATGCTCTCCATAACACCTGACTGAATTCATCAAGATCCTAACCAGGAATCCTTGAGTGGTCTTCTTCATGATCTCCTTGTTCCAGTGTGGAACTCACAAATGCCTGCAAATTCTCAGGAGCATGTTCTTCTCTGCCATGTTTAAACATATGTGCCCCAAGTATTTTTCTCACTTGTCCATATTCTTGTTTTCCCCAGTGGATCCAGGACTTGAAGACTTTTTCCTCCATCTTTGCTCTAGATTTAAGAAGCAGCAGTCAGCAAATGTGTATAGTGTCAACACTAGGGTAACTTATAGACCAGTGCCCATAATGAGCTATCATGTAGATCAGTCTCCAACATGGGCTGTCATGTAGATCAGTCTCCAACATGGGCTATCATGTAGATAAGTCTCCAACATGGGCTATCATGTAGCTCAGTCTCCAGCATGGGCTACATGTAGACTAATGTTCACAGTGGGCTACCATGTAGACTAATGTAACCATGAAAGTGCTGACACTATGGTTAGGGCAGTAGGTTCAGACCTATGTTTGTGTCATGTGGTTTGCTTGAGACTGTTGTCTGTTAAAGTGAAACTCAGGCAGTCAACTGTGAAT
Source organism: Protopterus annectens (assembly GCF_019279795.1). NCBI lineage: Eukaryota > Metazoa > Chordata > Ceratodontiformes > Protopteridae > Protopterus > Protopterus annectens. The sequence continues at coordinate 1,941,494,160 of NC_056743.1, forward strand.
GCTACATTTAAAGGAGAGGGGCTATATGGCTAGTCTTCCCAGATCCTGGCAGATAACTTCTTGTACAGGTGGCAGTCTTTCCCAGTATGGAGGACTTTTAAGGCCACTCCCTCCCCACAGTTGGGAACACTACCTCTTTTGCTCTGAGAGAACCTTCAAAAGAAAAAGACACACTGAGGAAGGTTCTCAAGCATTATATAGTTTTGCCTCTTGGTTCTTCAAGTTAAGTCAGTGTAAAGGACTACCCCACCAGCTCAGCCTTTGGAGTCATGTCATCTGGGGTTGCCTGTGTTTGGGATGGGGAACAGTTCTCCAGGCTTTCTCTGTCTTGTGAAACATTAAAAAGGACCACAGATTTTTTGACTTGGTCTTAGTAGGCCACATTTGAGAGATTTTAGGGCTTTCCCAGAATGCACTTCACCCAGGAACCAAACTATCTCCCCAGAGCACAGACCTAGCTTCTACTATTCTCATGTGGCTGTACAGGGCTAAGGGTCTAGTCTCACGTCTTCCTGGTACTGTGTGGGTAAACGGTTCCATTTCATGTTGTTACTGATTTCAACAAGCACATCCAGTATACCAGGCTCTGAATGATGTCGCTTCAGAGATTGAAGCGCCTGTTGCAATAGGGCACCTGGATAGTATCACTGTATAAAATGGGTGCTTTTTGACACAGCAATGTCAAGGGTCAGGGCTCTGCATGCAGTTTCCATTAGTCTGATCTGGATGAGCACTGCTTTCATTGTATAGTGCTGCCATTTGGCCTTTCCTCGGCATCTACTGTGTTTCAATGTCCTTTCTCCAAATCAAAGATGGCTTTATTGAAGACTGTTCAGTTGGGACTGACTGACTGAAAGGGCTCCTGAATAAAGAGCTTATAATTTGCTTTCAAAGTTTGGTAACCTCAGGCAGACATAGCTATATAACTGAAAGGGTAGAGGGGGTACATTCATTCTGCTTTAGAGCTAGGGGGTACATTCATTCTGCTTTAAATCTAGGGAGGTACGGTCACTCTGCTTTAGATCTAGGGGGTTACAGTCATTCTGCTTTAGATCTAGAGGGTACAGTCATTCTGCTTTAGATCTAGGGTGTACAGTCATTCTGCTTTAGATCTAAGGGGTTACAGTCATTCTGCTTTAGATCTATGGGATATAGTCATTTTGCTTTAGATCTAGGGTGTACAGTCATTCTGCTTTAGATCTAAGGGGTTACAGTCATTCTGCTTTAGATCTAGGGTGTACAGTCATTCTGCTTTAAATCTAAGGGGTTACAGTCATTCTGCTTTAGACTAGGGGTATAGTCATTCTGCTTTAGATATAGGGGGTATAGTCATTCTGCTTTAGATATAGGGGTATAGTCATTCTGCTTTAGATATAGGGGGTACAGTCATTCTGTTTTAGATCTACTGGGTACATTCCTTCTGCTTTAGATCTAGGGGGAACAGGCATTCTGCTTTAGATCTAGGGGGTGCAGTCATTCTTCTTTAGATCTAGGGGGTACATTCCTTCTGCTTTAGATCTAGGGTGTACATTCCTTCTGCTTTAGATCTAGGGAGTACAGTCATTCTGCTTTAGATCTAAGGGGTACAGTCATTCTGCTTTAGATCTGGGTGGGGGTACAGTAATTCTGCTTTAGATCTGGTCCCTCACAGATGCTAATTATCGTCTTAAGTATTCAAATCATATTCCACTGTTCTTGCTATGTTGCATACTATAATCATCAAACTAACATTTTACAGAACTACAGAAAAAATAGTTGGCATTTTACATCATCAGCTGTAACACAAAAATGTAATAGCAGTGCTTTTACATGTGGGCAAACCCTCCTGCACCCTCACACCTTTGTGTCCCTAACTATATTAAGTCCAAAATCAAACAATCTTGGTGTAAGGAGAATCTTCTTTTCTGACGCTGTTCTGTGAACTATTTCTGTTTTTGGCCCTTGTGCTGACAAAACACTGGTCTCATTGAAGCTAGTTCAACAACTGCTACCATCACCATCATCTTCATCTTCATCATCATCATTATCATCATCTTCATCACCATCATCGTCTTCATCAGGACACAGCTTGATAATCAGCGGGCCTCTTTCTTTTGCATTGCATCCCCCAGTTAGTGCAGTCTAAGTCCTTCTACATAATTTCTTCCCTACATTCACCCTTTATCATAGTTGCTGCCTTCCTCTGAACCCTCTCTAATAATGTTATGTTCCTTATCTTTATATAAGCTCCAGATTTGCAGACAATACGTATAGCACAAAACTATAGCTGGCTTATCTGTCACACTGTGCAGTTTCCAAACTGGTGACTTCCGCAACTCAAAGTTTAAAAAAAGTTGTTCTTAAAGTTGAGCAATGTAGAAACAGCTTGCTGCAGTTAAATCACCGCACGAGTACTTCTGCTGTAACCACAGATACGGTATCGGCATTCATTTATGAAACCACAATATTCTCACAGCTAATGCATTCTTGCACCACCCTGATTGCGACCTCTATCAGTTTGTCCCAGGACCAGCTGACCCCTTCACCCTGATTTAGTTAAAGCTCTAATACATTACTCCTTCTGTGGCCTCACGATGGCCTTGGCAGGTTACTCATCTGTACGTACATCTCATTTTTGTTTTCAACCTGTCCATGGTTAGTCAGTTTGTGCCTGGTGATTTACTAGCACTACTGGTATCATTCCCAGACTCACACTGAATGGTGCTTCCCCTAATTTAAGGCCTTACCAGAGGTTAGAGAATGGGCAACCTGTACATTGCCACCATGACTGGAGATGGAATGCTGTCCTGTAGGGTGTTGATATACAGGTAATGCCCACTGAAAAATAAGTTCACCCCTTCATGGCAGCATATTAATTTGCCATGAAGATCAGACAGTAAAAAAGCCTGTGGCATTGAGCTTCATAACACCCCTGGGCTATCCTTTATTTCCCCAATAATGCCCACCCTTTTGGGCATTACTGCTCACTTAAGGTACCCTGAAGCAGGCATTTTTGCACTGTAAATGGAGAAAGCTCATGTGATATGAGTATTCTGTTAACATCCATTTGGAATGGTAAGCGGTTAAAAATCAAAATACATTTATTCAAAGAAGAATTATCGTAAGTTTAACCTAAATTGTATCTTGACAAGTCATTAGTATTTTGTTTATTTATTTATTTTAAACATTCAGTTACAGTTTCTTATGCTTTGTAACTATGTGCATATAGTTTATTTTAAAGCCTAAATGTGCTGAATATTTCTAAGGCATGTAAATCGTATTTACTATAAATACTTTAGTTGTGCATTTAGAAATACTTTTCTTTATTATCATGTATCTGAAATTGATTTACTATAATGTGTTACTGTTATTATAGGTTCATAGATGTGTACTAGGCTAATGGTCCTGGAGCCTTTACAAGCCTAGCCCAAAGAATTACCCTGGCATGGTGCCACCCCACCTTAGTTCCCAGTGCCTCTGCCGAGTAGAGCCACTGGAGTGATCCCGGGGTGAATTTTCAATTTCCTATCCATTCATCAAGATTTCTCTTGAAGAGGGCCAGTGAGGTGCTCTGTTTGACATGTATGGGAAGTCTATTCCATAGATAGCATGGACAGTCTCTGGATTAACCTGTCCCTCCAGCTTGTTCTGTTGATTGTGGTAATGAGGTTAAGGTCTCTGGAGCATGTGGTGTGGAGGGTTTGGGATTTCTTTAGATGTAGCATTTCTAACAGCACTGGGTAACAGGGATCACCTCTAAGTATGCGATATGAGACAGAGAATAGCTGAAGTTTTTTGAGTCTGTCCATACAGGACAAGTGTTTAAGGCCAAGGATCCTCTTTGTGAGGTACTTTTGCGGCATCTCCAGTTGTTGCAGGTGTCTAGTGAGGTACACGCCAAATGGGGCATTGTACTCGATGATTGAGCTAATGAGGGAAGAGTAGAGGGGGACAATGACCTCTTTCTTCCTGGATGCAAAACCCTTAGTAATGAGATTTGCCACATAGAAGGACTTTCTAACCACAGTGGCAATGTGGTGGTCAAAAGAGAGGTTGCTGTCAACCTGCGTTTCCAGATCTCTTATAACGCATTCTGTGTTCAGTGGACTAACATCAATGTGGTAATTCATGGGAACCGGGTTTTTCCCCAAAGGGGATGATGACACATTTTTTGGCATTGAGCTTAAGGCCATGGTTCTGACACCAGTCGTTGATCTCAGTGAGGCCTTTATGTAGGATGTCAACATCACTTGGGGAGTTAATAATAGCTCCCAACTTGCAATTGTCTGTGAACTTTGTCAGCCAGACTCCCTTCGTGTTGGCCTGGACTTCAGAGAAGTAGATACCAAACAGGAGAGGACCTAGGACCAAACCCTGTGGGACTCCACTCATCACTGGTCGGCAGTCTGACTTGGAGTCAGCTACTTTCACACTGTGGATTCTATCTGTGAGCCAATTTGCAACACACCTAGTGATATAGGGGTTGATGCCTAGCTTAGTGAATTTTTCTATGATTCCTGAGTGAGGAATGCTATCAAAGGCTTTGGCCAGATCAAGGTAGGCTGTATGAACCACCTTGCCATCATCCACAGCTCTGATGACTGACTCAAAGAAGTTGACCAAGTTGAGCAGGTATGATCTACCCTTCACAAAACCAAATTCTATGTGATCCAGAGTTTGGAGATTCTCTATATCCTTGTTTATTAGGTCCATGATGATGCATTCCATAGCTTTGCATATCAGACTCATCAGGCTAATGGGGCGATAGTTCCTAGGGTCTGTAGTCTCTCCTCCTTTGTGGAGAGGGATGACTGTAGCAGTGGGCCATTCAGCAGGGACAAAGCCTGAGGTGAGGCTGTGCTTGAACAGGGCACAAAGGTGAGGTGCCAGTTCACTCTGTAGATCATGTAGAACACAGCCAGGGATATTATCAGGTCCCATAGAAGCTGTATTCTTGGCCTTGGACAGTGCTGTTTTAACCTGTGCAGCAGTAATACTGGGTGTCTGGCAATCTACTGGTATTGTGATTGGTCCTTGGGTGGGGGAGAGAGGGGTAAAGTTGGCACTGAACCTGTCCGCCAGTATATTGGAAATATCTGTTGGCTCGGTATAGGAGGTACCATTGTGCAGTAGCTCAGAGCAAATCTGGGTATTGCCATGGAGATTCTTTACATAACTATAGAAGACCTTGTGGTTGTCTTTACTATCTGCTGCAATTCTGTTTTCATAGCTAGCTTTAGAGGATATGATGAGGGATCTCAACTTTTTGTTGAGGCTGATAAGGGAGTTTTTACAGTGTTGCGACTTCACCTTATTCTGCATCAGTTTCCTCCTTCTGTTGCAGAGTTTGTTTATAGCAGGGGACCACCAGATTGTCTTCCTTTGTTTGGAGGAGAGCATCTTGGTGCTATTGGGTATGGCAAGATCCATGCATTTGTGTACGTGTTTGTACAGTGCATTGGTATATGATTTGGCAGTCATGCAACTATTCTCCATTTGCATGGGTGCCATGAAGTTAGCAACCTCTGTTTTTAGGAGCCCAAAGTTAGCTTTGGAGAGGTTTTTCATGGTGGTTACCTTTGTGGGGCAGGTGGGAGGGATGTGGATTTCCAAAGTGATTAGTTTGTGTTCGGATCTAACCAGGGAGGAGTTGACTAATGGTGTAGAGCAACGGTCGCTCATGTTAGTAATGACTAGGTCAGGGATGTTGCTACCTCTAGTGGGGGTAAGAATGAGCTGGTCCAGGGCATTAGAATTAATGAATTCCTGGAAATGTTGGGCAAGTGTATTGGTACATGAGTAGTTTTCCCAGTTAATGGGGGGGTAGTTTAAGTTGCCCAGTATGAGAGTATTAGGTTGGACCCTAATATTCTCCAGGGTGCTTAGGAACATGCAGTGTGAGTCTTGGGACATGGTTGGGGACCTATAGCAGGCTACGACCTGAATCGCTGTCTTACCCAATGTTAGCTGAACCTGAAGTATCTCTGATATGTTATGTTGGGCTACCAGTCTGGAGATGTGCGAATCCTTTATGAATATGGAAACACCAACACCTTTGGAGCATCGGTCCAAGTTCTGGGGCCGAAAGGTGTGGAATGAGTTATAGCCTGGTAGTGCAGGAATGATTTCTGCTGTCTTGAACCAGGTTTCTGTTGCAGCACAAATGTCAATGTTCTCCATTTTAAGGAGTGCTTCGAGCTAGTGCATTTTGAGATTTAGACTTCTAGCGTTGAGTAACATGACCCTCAGATTGCATTTGTTTGTAGCTTTTACGGTGGTAATTTGGTCTTTGAAACACCACCTAAAAAAGGCACTATAGGGATGGAAAGAGTCTTGGCCAGTACCCGGAAGCCCAGGGGTGACAGATGCAAGGAAGCATTGAGGTCTGTCAATCATGTCATCCCAGGCAGACAGATACTGGATCCCCATAGAATGACAGCAGAAACTTAGCCAGTTGTTGAAATTAATCATTTTCTGCTTGTATTGTGGTATCATTCTGGGTGATGGTAGGAGGCTGCTCAGGACTAGAGTCTTACCCGACTGGGCTACATAATCCGAGAGCTCCTCCATGTTTCTTTTCATGTAGTCTTGGGAGGTACGTCCCTGGACTACATGATCAATTGATGCTTTTACTTCTGTTTCCTGAATTCTCCTAATACTGTAAAATAAACTTGTAAAATGTACTCTCTTCTCCCCTAGTCAGACACTTTGATACTTCCTACTTAGCCATTTTAACTGGCAATCAGTTGAAGCAACAGTCACATTTGCCCTGTGAAGAGTAACAGAGAAGCTACTCAAGTAAGTTTCTTGCCCCTTCCTATGGCATGTACACACACACACACAAACGCACATATGTGCACACACGCACACGCACACACACACAGACACATACAAATATAGACTAAAACATTTCCATTTTGGTCACATGAGCTTTGACACAAGCTGGAATTCCTAAACATACAGCACATAATGCAACACTAATTAGAGGGTGTAGACTGTGGATGGTCCTAAGATAATACCTAATATGTGCCTAATTAGCTGTGAGACACCTTGTGCAGCAAAATCTTCAAACATTAGCTCTGCACAGGCGTATGGCATTTTTCTATCAATCTCATCTTTTCTGCTGCATATTCCCTGAGCCAGAATCAAAATAAGTGACCAAACCATTTTGTCTTCACCCCACCAAAACTGTTTAACTCTTCCAGACTCCAGACATAGCATCAGCAGATTAAAAGCTGAAATTATTTCTGCACACTTGTACTAAATATAAACCCTGAGGTACTTGGCACTACATATTTCAGTTTTTTTCAGAATGTGCCTAAGTTAAGTTTCACCTAATTGAAAAATGTGCAATAATCAGCTTAATAAGTATAAAATTTAGCTTCACCTATGTTATGCACCTATGCACCTATGTTATGCATCTATGCTATGCACCTGTGTTATGCCCCTATGCACCTGTGTTATGCACCTATGTACCTGTGTTAAACTGAATTACCCTAAGATATGTTACACTTCAAGGATTTTTTAAATCAAACAAAACATAGGTTCATAGGTGTGTACTAGGCTAATGGCCCTGGAGCCTTTACAAGCCTAGCCCATAGAAGTCCCATGGCATTATGCCGCCTGACATTAGTTCCCAGTGCCTCTATCAAGTAGAGCCACTGGAGTGATCCCCGGGGTGAATTTTCTATTACCCATCCACTCATCAAGATTTCTCGTGAAGAGGGACAGAGAGGTGCTCTGCTTGACATGTATGGGAAGTCTCTGGGTTATGAGCCTGTCCCTCCAGCATGTTCTGTTGATTGTGGTAATGAGGTTGAGGTCTCTGGAGCATGTGGTGTGGAGGGATTGGGATTTCTTTAGATGTAGCATTTCTAAGAGAGCTGGGCCAGACATGACTTTGTAGGTGAAGCAGAGATTGCCTCTAAGTAGGAAATATAAGACAGAAAATACCTGAAGTCTTGTAAGTCTGTCCATGTAGGACATATGTTTAATGCCTAGGATCCTCTTTGTGAGGTATTTCTGTGGCCTCTCTAGCTGTTGCAATGTCTAGTGATGTACATGCCAAATGGGGCATTATACTCGATGATTGATCTAATGAGAGAAGAGTAGAGAGAGATGATGACCTCTTTCTTCCTGGAAGCAAAACCCTTGGTAATGAGATGTGCCACATAGAAGGACTTTCTGATCACAGTGACAATGTGGTGGTCGAAGGTGAGGTTGCTGTCAACCTGCGTCTCCAGATCTCTTATAATGCCTGCAGTGTTCAGTGGGCTCTCATCAATGTGGTAATTAGTGGGAACTGAGTTTTTCTCAAAGGGGATGACAACACATTCTTTGGCATTAAGCTTAAGGCCATGGTTTCAACACCAGTCATTGGCCTCAGTGAGGCCTTTCTGTAGGATGTCTGTATCACTTGAGGAGTTAATAATGGGTCCCAGCTTGCAGTCATCTGTGAACTTGGTCAGCCAGAGTCCCTTTGTGTTGGATTGGACTTCTGAGAAGTAGATGCCAAACAGGAGATGACCCAGGACTGATCCCTGTGGGACTCCACTCGTGACTGGTCGGCATTCTAACTTGGAGTATGCTACTTTCACACTGTGTGTTCTATCTGTGAGCCAGTTTGCAACCCACCTAGTGATATAGGGGTTGATGCTTAGTTTGGTGACTTTATCAATAATTTCCGAGTAAGGAATGGTATGAAAGGCCTTGGCCAGATCAAGATAGGCTGTATGCACTGTCTTACCTTCATCTACAGCCCTGGTGACTGACTTAAAGAATTCAACCAGGTTAAGGAGGTATGATCTCCCTTTCACAAAGCCAAATTGCGTGGGAGCTAGAGTTTGGAGATTTCCTATATCTTTGTTAATCAGGACCATGATAGAGAATTAGAAGATAATATTTATTATTAAATTATCTTCTAATTAATCAGGACCATGATTCATCAGGCTAATGGGGGGATAATTCCCAGGGTCTGTAGTTGCTCCCCCTTTATGGAGGGGGATGACTGTAGCAGTGCGCCATTCGGTAGGGACAAAGTCTGAGTTGAGGCTGTGACTGAACAGGGCATAACTAAAAATACACCAAAAGAGGGTTTTGCACGTGTGTGTGTGTGTGTGTGTGTGTGTGTGTGTGTGTGTGTGTGTGTGTGTGTGTGTGTGTGTGTGTGTGTGTGTTTGGAGGGTGACCCCGCCACACATACTGAACTTAAGCATACAAACTCCACAGTCACACGAGTGGTAAAATGGAAAATCTGTTAAACAGTGGACAGCAGTCTTAACTAGCAACTATGAATAATGTAAGTCTTTGCATTTTAATGACTTTGCAGAAAGAAATGCAATTGAAAGAGGATCACAAAAATCATAGCATGGCCAAGTATAGGGCAGATGGAAATATATGCGATTTATGTATATATAGATTTGTTATTTATGTATGTATCTATGTAAGCAATTTATGTATGTTATGTATGTTGTTGTTGTTGTGTCTTATCCTTCAGGAAGTCGCCCACAGCCGAACCCGGTTATCTCGGTGGGGAAAGCCACCGTGAACTCGGTCTGCTAATGTTTGGTAGTGGATTTTACATGCCGAGTTACCAGCACTGATGCACAACCTTCAACGAAGGCACGCCCATTCACACATGCCTCCACACAGAAGACGCTCTAGCTGAGAATCGAATGCAACAACGTCTTGCTGTGAAGCGACAACGCTACCCGCAGCACCACTATGTATGTATGTATTTATTTATTTATGTATGTATGTATGTAAGTAATTTATGTATGTTATTTATGTGTGTATGTGTAATTTATGTATATATGCATGGATATTTTGTTTACTGGTTTAAGCCCACTTGGCTTGTGACCTATTTTCATCGGAGACCCAAGGTGGTATTCATACTGAATAGGGGGAGTTTGGCTGGGCACTGGGAAAATTCCACTACTTATTTTGATAAGTGTTATGTGACCTTTTAATTCATTTCTGCTACCTTGAGCTCAGGCAGATGGGACGTCAGTTTAGCATCTCATGTACTAACCTAATTAATATATTCATTGACTTGGAATCACTTCATTTGGATACCTTAAAATCCAGGCTGTAACTGTAGTACATCTCTTACTGCAGCTGAGCCAGCTAATGAACAGTAAACGTACAACTCACATTACTCAGTGTATGGTTTTATGAAATTGAGAGTCAATTCCTGATTTCTGCTGTTACTGTGTCCTTATCCACCCAGAAACCCATTGCTTTCCTTACTCACTTCTCACTCTGATTGCTCATATTTAGGTATTTGCTTTCTAAAATAATGATTCCTTTCCATGTCTTTGCTTCCAGAATTTCCCATGTTATTATGTAATTTACCTTAGGTTTTTGTTGCTCAGGGATAATTTCCTGGACTCACAAATGGTTGTCACATTTTAGCATGGGTAGCAGCCATGTGCAGGCTGTGGATGATTCAAAAGCACAACACAAGAACAAAATATCCAAAGTCATACAATCAGTGAGAGCCGCAGTGGTGCAGCGATTAGTGTTGTCGCCTCACAGTAAGAGGTGATCCCGTTCGATTCTTGGCTAGATCATCTTCTGTGTGGAGTCTGCCATGTCCTCCCCAAGGTCGAGGTGCGTGCGTGAATGGGTGTGCCTTCTTTGAAGGTTGGGCATCGGGCTGGCAACTTGGCACCATAAAAATCCACTGCCAATCATTAGCAGACCAGAGTTCCACTGTGGCGACCCCTAACCGGGAAAAGCCGAAAGACAATTATTTATACAATCTGCAGTGTATGGTAAGGACTCCATAGTGACATGGAAATGAGGAATACTGTACAAATCAACCACACAGATTATGCAAACTGAGAAACCCAAAATGGCGGCATGATTCAGAAACATATAAAACAGTGGTGCTATGTGGCAGTCCATATAGTGATGCTAAGACTATTGACAGTAGTAGTACAGTGGCAGGTGTTAGGAGCCACTGCTGTAGCCAAAACCCTGAAATTTTAGGCATCGTAGTCATCTGCACCACAGGAGGAGGTACAGAAAGCACAAGATGCACCAGCAACTCACAAATCAACAGACTGTGGACCATTTCTGAGTGGATGTGGATACTGTAAGGGACCTAGCTGAGCTGTGTCACCCACAAGTGGTCTTATTCCTGCAGATACAAAGGTATGTGTAGCCTTAACCACCTTCGATACAGGGACCTTCTATTGACCTACAGAGAACACATTATAGGTTCATAGATTCATAGGTTGGTACTAGTAACCATAACAATTCATCCTGGACCCCTGTCTAGCAGGGTGACTGATGTGATCCCCGGGGTGAATTTCCTATCTCCCATACAATCGTCAAGGTTCCTTTTGAAGAGGACCAAAGAGGCACTCTGCTTGACATGTATGGGCAATCTATTCCAGAGTCTGGGGAGTCTCTGGGTTAGGAACCTATCCCTCCAGCATGTTTTGTTTATTGTGATGACAAGGTTTAGCTCCCTGGAGTGTGTGGCTCTGAGGGATTGGGATTTCTTTAAGTGTAGCATGTCCAACAGCTCTGGGTTTGACATGGCCTTGTATGTTAAGCAGAGATCGCCTCTGGGTAGACGATTTGCGACAGAGTATAGCTGGAGGATATCACTGTTGTCAGCCTTGCGAATCCTTAACCAGTTCCTTGATATGATGCTACAGTATATGTAGGAACATATCTGGCTTCTCATGACAGCAGAGAAGACAATCAACACTAAGCAGGCCTTTTATAACACAGCCCATTTTCCTGAGGTCTTGCGAGCCATATAGTGCAGACATGTTGCTATCAAGGCCCCACCTGGTCCAAAGGCCTGAGATACATTAACAAAGGTTTTCTACTTTCCAGATAATCAGGCAGCGTGAAAAAGTCCAGGGTATTATCTATATGTCCATGCAGCAACAAGGAAGTTCACATGATTCACACATTCTGCACACATCTGACCTGTACCAAAGATTCTGCATGGGGATTTCCCACAGAGTCACCTGGTTGGTAGATGCATATTAGATAGGCAGGTATATACACACACCATGCAAGAATGCAGCAAGCCATACATAATATGCTGTGTGATACATGTGACACAAGATATCCCCTTGATCTTTGATGGATCACCCTGATATGGAACCCCAGACCATGCAGGAAGTGGCGTGTAGCACAGCCTATGTGGAAGTATTAAAACATAATGGAACTTATAACTGGACTACAGAAGGGATATCTAGATAAATTATGAGATATAGAGCTGCAGGTAAACATCATGCAAGGAGCTGATATACCAGTGATAGTAACAGCAAAAGGGAAAAAGATACAGTAGCAGTACCAAAGATGAGGTGTGGGTGAGGGGCAGTACATGGCAGAGGTGATGTCCAGGCCACAACTATGGTCACTAGCACAAACACAAAGCAAAATGATGCATGCACTGTCATACCTATGCTATCTAGGATGTGGACAAACTAAATGTTGCATTTTTCAGACATCACCATGCCAACACAGGTTAGAGGATGGGCAGAACACAGTCACAATCACTCGCACAAGTGGAGCAGACACAATGCTATGCTCTCCTGAAGAAGAATATGGAGTATCTTTGCATGGCGTGTGAAGGCTGGTCACTGCAGAGGTCCGTCAGTAGTTTAATGCACATATATGGAACATCAAATGCCTTTTGACATGGCTTGCCAAGTCATGCATCATGCAAGCCTGGCCATCAGGCCTTCAGAGGAATAATTTGACCATGGCATAAGTCACTCAGGTGGATGATGCCTGGGTCTGTTGCCCTCTGGCCCAGCTTGCCTGACAAACAGCCATGTTGGGGAACCCCCCAGTCCCCTCTGTATCATTCCCAGTCTTTGTTTATAGTCCAACCCCCATCACTATTTGCCACCTTTGGTGTGTATGTCTGTCTACTGTCCGCTTCACTTTTTGTATGTCTGCTGCCACTATTTGTCTCTGTGTTCTGTATTTGTTTGTCTATCAATCCTACCTGCCCTTTTGCTTCTATCCTATCACCCAGACATCCCTCAGTACCTTCCCTACTACCCTTCTGCTTTAAAACTTACAAAACGAGTTAATTTCCCACAATATAAGTTATCATTCGTTCCTCTAACCTTTCACACCTTATGGTTACCCTTTTGAGTTTACGTCTGTTGCTGTTCTCCTCTTGCCTACCTCCTATGCACCCTATTTCCTTCCTGGCCATTTAAATGCTGAACAGGGTTGCCACTGCATTGTGCACACCCAGATTGGTGTATCAGCTAGATGCTGTTTGCAGCTATATGTCGCTTCATGCCAGTGCACATTGGCCAGGGTGAGTGAGCTTGCCTTAGCTGTGACATTTTCGCATTAGCCGCACATGCTTCTCTACCGCTTCTAGTGATATACTGCAGCCAAGCACTCTTTATCCCTTTACCGCACAATGCTCTTTTATACGCAGTCCTTTACTTGGTATACAGTTACTACTCACTGCTTAATGCATATCTGATTAACTCTGTAGGGACCAGCTTAAAATTAGCTTGTCTATGAGTCCAGGCATAATCTTGCCCTCTAACCATGCGGCATTCCTTATAATCCTACTCATTTCCATCTTATAAATTATGTTCCAGATTTTTATATAGTATATCATGACACATTCATTTCCTTTCAGTTAATGTTTTATTTATTTGTTTGTATTTTTACCAGGATTGGGATGGAAGCCTCTCTTCATCAGAGGCCTGGGGAGAAATCCACCAAAAATGTAACATTCGGTATACAGTTTATAGTTAAACAAATATACATTTAAGATACAAATAGTATACAGTTGAATACATATAAGATATTTAGACACAAAAGAACGCTATATAATGCTTGGTCAAAAGGTAAAAGATGATTGCATAAGGGAAGGAACACAATAAATATTGCATAATAAGTAATATTATAGTAACAATTATAAGACATGTATCAGCATGTAACATAACATATAATTAATGCAAATTGTGGTAGAGAATATCACATTCTGGAAGCATTTAGAACAGCATATTATACTGCAGCACAACACATCGTATTAAGAGGATGTATTCAACAGAGGATAAGGAACATTGTTAAGTAATGGACATAGTATAGTTAGAGGCACCAAGAGGTGATCATTTAAGAGTATATTAGTTATATCTACTAAGTAAGGCCCTATGTGACTACATTGGTAAAACGAAATTTAGATGGAATGGAGGTTGTCAGAGATGGACACATTTCTCAGCTGTCCAGAATTTTACAGAATGATCAGATTTTTGCCTCATAATTATAGTTGGTCCCTTGTAAAATATGTGGTTTTCTGGCAAATCATTGAGGCTTGTAGTCAATAAATAATGACAGATATCTGAGCTTCAGACTTTATATCTTTCGGAAAATGCATGCTAATGTTAGACCTGTTATTCTAACAACTTTCTATGACTATATGAGCAATTTTCAAAAATCTGTCCTTATTTTTGGTCCTTTGTCCTTCATTACTTTTAACTTTGTCTGTGATTCTTGTGCTAAGGAGTTGTGAAATATGCATCCAGATATTCTTGAAATATGATTTTAGCGAGGACTTGCACATGCTGAGTTTACTGATCTGTCAGATGGAGGTGGGTAGGGAGGTCCATATTTTAGCAACATAGCTAGAGTAAAGGGGGTCACCGTGGGAGTTAAGTGGGGGAATGATATACGTCAGGAATGCACTCAGAGGAAAACATGATTGGTTTTGATTGAGTAAGGTACCTCTTTATCGTGGAGGTGGGACAGACTGGAGAGTGAAGGAATTAAGAGTTGCTGGTAGGCGGAGATTTGTTTGCTTGGACTGAATTGGAGTTGTGTTTAGTAAGTGCTGTGGCAGCACTAATGAAATGGCTATTAAACTTATTGTAAGCACTAAATAAGCTACAAATTACTACAGCACTCAACTTTCCTCACTGTCTAGAGGAAAACAGTTTCTAGTACTTAACAAATAAGCACCTATCCAGGCATGTCTAAGGGTCAGCTCCCAGTGTTTTTTCCAGTCTACCTGATGAATCTGGGCATCTCTGGGCAATGCAGTAATTGCCTCATGTACACAGACAACCCTCTCCTCCTACCACCCAACAATACAACCTGTGAGAGATGCACTTATATAGCCAAACTGGAAGCAAAGCTCTCTTCACCCAAGACTGGACTAGACAGTCAAGAGGAGAAGGTAAACACTTGCATCACACCACACTCAGCACATAGTCCCTCAAAACCTACACCACCAAAACACACACATAGAAACACAAAGACACACCTATGTTCATGGAGGCTCTCAGTAAAAACCTGCCCAAGCAACAGGGACCTCCAAAGCAGAAACACAAGCAACCTCCACCCCCCAACACAACCCAAATGACACATAGCCCACAGACTCAGTGTTTCACTCAACCACAGCCCATAAGGCATAACAACGTACCTAACACTCTAGTCATAGGTGACTCTATAGTCAGGCACACTGATGTTCCACTCACCAGGCTAAACAAGGAGAAAGTTACTGTCAGCTGCCTGTCGGGTGCCAGGATCCACCACATAACGCATGCACTCAGGTCACTCCACAAGTACAAATATGACTCTGTCATTGTCCATGTTGGTGTGAATGACCTGAGATGTACCTCCTTGGACTACATGAAAAGGGACATGGAAGAGCTGTCCGATCTTGTAGCCCAGGCAGGTATGACCCTAGCCCTGAGTAGCAAGCTGACATCACCCAGAATGATACAACTGTACAAGGACAAAATGATTGACTTCAACAATTGGCTAAGCTTCTGGTGTCATTCTAAGGGGATCCAGTATCTGTCTGCCTGGGATGATATGATCGACAAACCACGATGCTTTGCCAGAGATGGCCTGCACCTGTCACCCCTGGGATTCCTGATACTGGCTAAGGCTCTAGCCACCCCTATAGTGCCTTTTTTAGGCAAGGTTCAAATGACAAATTCACCACCCTAACAGGTACAGGCAAGAAGAATCTGAGAGTATTGCTGCTCAATGCTAGAAGTCTAAACATCAAAATGCACTCACTCGAGGCACTCCTTAAAATGGAGAACATTGACATCTGTGCAGTGACAGAGACCTGGTTCAAGGCTCCAGAGAGTACCTCTGCATTACCAGGCTATACTTCATACCACACCTTTCGGCCACCTAACCTGGACCAAAACACTAAAGGCGGAGGCGTGCCCATATTCATTAAGGATATCCACACCTCCAGGCTAGTTGCTCAGCATAATGCATCTGAGATTATCCAAGTGAAACTAACTCTGGGCAAGACCACAATCCAAATTGTAGCTTGCTACAGATCCCCCACCATGCCCCAAGATTCCCACTCCTCATTTCTTAATACACTGGAAAATATTAGGGTACAACTTAACACCCTAATAATGGCCGATTTCAACTACCCTACCATTAACTGGGAAAACTACTCATGTACCAACTCTTGTGCTCAACGTTTTCTGGAATTCATAAATTCCAATGCCATGGATCAACTTATCCACACCCCCACCAGGGGCAGCAATATCCTAGACCTGGTTATTACCAACATGGGCAACCAATGCTCCACACCAGAGGTCAATTCCTCGTTGGTCAGATCCGACCACAAGCTAATCACCCTAGACATCCACATCCCTCCGCTACATCCCATTAGGGAAACCACAGTAAATAATTTCTCCAAAACCAACTTCACGCTTCTTAAGACAGAAGTGGCAGACTTCACAACACCCATGCTGACGGACAATAGAAGTATGACTGCTGAATCCTACACAAATGCATTTTATAAGCACTTATATGAGTGCATGGATCGTGCAATCTCTAACAGAACTAAGATGCTATCCTCCAAAAAAGGAAGCCAATCTGGTGGTCCCCTACCATAAGCAAACTCTACAACAGAAGAAAGAAACTGTTGCAAAAAAGAGTAAAATCGCATGATTGGAGAAACTCCCTGGTCAGCCTCAGTAAGAAGCTGAGATCCCTCATAAAATCCTCCAAAGCTAGTTATGAAAACAAAATCGCCACTGACTCTAAAGACAACCACAAAGCATTCTATAGCTATGTCAAGAATCTCAATGGTAACACTCAGATCTGCTCTGAGTTACAGCACAATGCCACTAAATATACAGAACCAACTGATATTGCCAACATCCTGGCAGATAGGTTCAGTGCTAACTTTACCCGCCTGTCATCCCCCAAAGGGCCCATCTCTATACCAGAAGAATGCAAAGGTCCTGTAATCACGGCTGCACAGGTAAGAAACACACTATCCAAAGCCAAGAACACAGCATCCATGGGACCTGACGACATCCCAGGCTGTGTTCTACATGAACTACAGAATGAACTGGCATCCCACCTAAGTACCATGTTCAATCATAGCCTCACCTCAGGCTATGTGCCCACTGAATGGCACACAGCGACAGTTATCCCACTCCACAAAGGGGGAGCCACCACAGACCCCGGAAACTACCACCCCATTAGCCTAACAAGCCTGGTCTGCAAGGCTATGGAACTTATCATCATGGAACATATAAACAATGACATTGGTAATCTCCAAACTCAGGACCCCACCCAGTTCGGGTTTGTAAAAGGCAGATCATGTCTCCTAAACCTGATAGACTTCTTTGAAGCAGTCACCAAAGCTGTAGATGAGGGTAAGGTGGTTCACACAGCCTATCTAGATCTCGCCAAGGCTTTTGACACCATCCCCCACTCTGGAATTATAGATAAACTCACTAAACTAGGTATAAATCACTATGTCACAAGATGGGTTGCCAACTGGCTCACTGGCAGAACTCACACTGTGAAAGTAGCAGACCCCAAATCCAACTTCAGACCAGTGACAAGTGGAGTACCACAGTGTTCAGTCCTGGGTCCTCTCCTGTTTGGTATCTACTTCTCTGAAGTACAGGCCAACACAGAAGGTCTTTGGCTAACAAACTTCACAGATGACTGCAAACTAGGAGCCATAATCAAAACTCCAAAAGATGTGGACATCCTACAAAAGGGCCTCGCTGAGACAGATGCCTGGTGTCAAAGCCATGGCCTCAAGCTTAATGCCAAAAAGTGTATTGTCATCCCTTTTGGTAAAAACTCAGTACCCATGAACTACCACATAGGCGGTAGTATACTTAACACTGAAAGTGTGATAAGAGACCTTGGGACACAGGTGGACAGTAGTCTCTCTTTTGATAATCACATCACCACAGTAGTCAGGAAATCCTTCTACGTGGCACACCTCATCACAGAAGGTTTCTCATCCAGGAAAAAAGAGGTCATTGTTCCCCTCTACTCATCACTCATTAGACCCATTATAGAGTACAGTGTCCCTTTTGGTATGTACCTCACAAGACATCTACAAAAACTGGAAAGGCCACAGAAATACCTCACAAAGAGGATTACTGGCCTCAAACAGATGCCCTATGCAGACCGTCTCAAAAAACTGCAGCTTTACTCCGTTGCATATCACCTACTCAGAGGCGATCTCTGCCTAACACACAAAGCTATGTCAAACCCAGAGCTTTTAGACATGCTCCACTTAAAGAAATCCCAATCCCTACGAGCTACATGGTCTAGGGACCTAAACCTTGTCACCACAATAAACAGAACATGCTGGAGGGATAAATTCCTGTCCCAGAGACTTCCCATACTCTGGAACAAACTACCTATCTATATCAAACAAAGCTCCTCATTAGCACTCTTCAAGAAAAATCTTGATGATTGGATGGGAGATAAGAAATTCAACCCGGGGATCACTTCTGTGGCTCTGCTCGACAGTAGCACAGGAAAATAATTTTCTTGGGTGGTGAAAGCCACGGTACCTTTAGCTAGGCTTATATAGGCTCTAGGGCTAATAGCCTAGTACCTACCTATGAACCTATGAACCTATAAAGATACTGGCTATGTTGACACCTGTTTTAGTGGGTAGGGTTTGGGTGGGTACCTTTTCCAGTCTTCAAGACCTGAGTGATGGTTGACCAAAACGGTTTTGGAGTTTAACAGTGTAGAGCCTGACAACTGGTAAAGTAGTCATTTTTTGCTACAGGTGATTTTGGCTTTTGGTATATATCATACATGACAACAGGATCAGTAGATTGAAAGAGTTTTGTTGACTCACAAGGCACTCCATATTTTATCTCTACATCTCTTCAGTTTTGTGGTTGCAAGTGTTAGCCAAGAGGCAGGATTAGACTGAACTTGTTTCCACTTGACTGGGGCTAATTTTTTTAGGATCTTTAAAAAGGTGTCATTGAAGTGTTGTATGGAGGTGTCTAAGGGGGGTGTTTTAAAATGCACCAGTTGTACAATTTGAGAGTATTAGTAAAGGTATCTTCAATAAATTTTGATAAATTCCTAATGAAGGTGAATAGTGTTTGTTTGAAAGATTTTTTGAGTTTGTGAATAACATACATGGGATGATGGCCACTAAGATAATGTGGCAGAATTACAGACAACTGTATTTTCTGGGTTAGTGCTTAAGATCCAGTCTAAGGTTGTTTATATACCACTGGTTTTGTTGAACCTTGATAGGGCATTGATTAGTTGGTTAAAGTTGTGAATATGACAGCAGAAGGAGAAGGAGGTATTACAGCTGAATGTGTAGAACAAATGGTATCAGATAGTACAGTTTACATCAACATCTCCTAGGATGATGGTTTTATGGGCTATCTTCAGTTTTGGATAGGTTGGGTGTGTAGTTAGGGGGAGTAAAAAGAGCTGTTATACAAAGTGTTTTTGGCTAGTGATCTGTATGGCTGTTGTCAGTATGTCAGCAATGGAGAAGGTGGAGATTATCCTGGAGTAAAGGGTTATTTCTAATCACTGGGAAATTTAACTGCAACACCTTGTGCTCTTTTGGGAAGTTGGTTAAGTCTAAGAATATTGTATTCAATAGAAATGTTCATTTGGAGTATTTGTTCATTTGAGATGTTTGGCTTCAGGCAGATTTCAGTTAGTATAAGGATATCAGGGCTGAAGAGGAGAATCCAAGCATGAAGTGATTCTAGTTTATTGCATAGGCTTCTGATGTTGAGGTGAAACAATCTAACTGTTGTAAGGGGATTGGAGAAGTGGCTAGTATTAAGGTTAGAACTAGCAGGTATGAACAATAAGTTATGGATTCTGAGCCTGGATTAGGATGGATAACTCCACTGAGTATAGTGAGTAGCATGCTTGTTGGGTATCTGAGTATAGTGGGTAGCATGCTTGCTGGGTATCTGAGTATAGTGGGTAACATGCTTGTTGGAATATATGGGATTTAATGGATGTTTAGAAGGACTAAGGTACTTCCTAGATTTATTAAGAATGCAGAATGGGGTTGGTAGGTGGACAAAAGTTAGATTAAAAGTGGTGGGTAATGATAGAGTATGGTAAAGCATGGATACAGGTATATGAATGTTTGTGGCGGTTGTAGGACAGCATACTATGAAGGCACAGTGGTAGGAAGTAGCCATGGATTACTGTAACAGAAGAAAAGTGATGGTATAAAGTGTATCATACTGGAGTGAAGAGAATAGATGAAAATGGAAGAGGTAATGCAGAGGTTGAGTGCTTACTTGAGGTGTGCTGGGTGTGGAGGAATTAGAAAGTCATTGTAGTAGAAAGGCAGGGAGAGATAATGGAAGAGATCAGGAATGCTGTTGGATAATTGCAATGGTTGTGGTGTGCTGCATGTGCAGTGGTGTGGTGACTGGAATTCTAGATGCAGGTAGTTGAAAAAGGGTCAAAGTATGAGAGAGATTTCTCGTGGGAGGGCAGTATAAGAGGAGAGTTCTGCTACAAGAATAAAGAATGCTTGATGGCAGGATGCTTGAAAAGTATTAGGTCATGGCAATGTGTCTTTAGTATGATGTGGTACAAGGACAGAAAGCTAGGGTAGGTAACTGATTGGCAGGTAGACAACATTATTGTTGTGGGAGCACAGTTATGCTTGCTGTCATGATGAAAATAATGTTGAGAGATGGGATTGGGTAAAATGTATTTCCAAGTGTGGTTAGCACAGAGAGTGTAGAGAAGAAGGTGGGTGGGAATTAGGTTGGGGAAGGGTAGGGAAGTGGGTAAGCTCTGCTTGTGAATTTTGCTTGTGAATTTCATAAAACTTGGTCACAAAAATTATAACTTTATATTCCACTATGAGTTCCAATCTCTAGTCAAACTAATGTAAACTCAACTATTAACTGCTTAGCAACACTTATGGAAATGCACAACTGGTGGTGGCAAGTGTTGGTAGACCAAGCAAACACTGCAAGAAGCCAGCTCAGTGCTCCTGCTGATTTCATTATATGTTTTGGTACAAGACAGGTTATGTGGACAATGGATGGCCACTCTTCGGTATAGTCAGGTAAGAATGCAATGTTGCAGGGTCTTATCTTCAGTCAAAAGGAGTCCAGCTTTATACAAATTATATGGTAAATACACCCCTGCAAATAAAACATACCTTCTAGAATACTAAATGCAGGTTTTCCCCTGTCAGATAACTTCTGCTAATGTAGCTTCATTAACACCTATATTTGGGGCAGCAGACGTCTTCTATAATATGAAATGCAAGCTTGCAGGTTTTTCTCTGCCAGTAAGTTCATGCAGTGCAGAGGTACTGCCACCTACCTGTGGGGACTGGAGGCTTGTCTGACCTAAAGCTCATGGAAAGTACCTGAGTTATCTTCTCTGAGTACGTTGAGTTTAATTTATACAGACAATGACAAACATTAGTTCCAGAAGAATACCTTGTAGTACAACATTTGAGACTTCCCTTCTCCACTCTGGATTATATTAACTATTCATTTGAGAACTTTTTTACAGCCAAATTGATAACCCACATCAGATATGTGGGCTTATTTGAAGGCTGGCTAATCTCAACTTAGTATTCAGTGTGAATTATGTTTTATGCTTGGTAAACTGTGAAGCAATTCTACCAAAGATCTTAAACTAACTTGTCTATAGTTTCTTTTTTGCTCTCTTTTTGTCTCTCAGCAGCTGCTGACCATCAACTGCCCCAGTTCCTCTCATCATGCACCTGCCCTTTTAGACCTGACATATCCACCACAAGCTATACCAAACACATGTACGGGGCCGGCAAGGAGGTCAAGGACCCTGGGGTAGCATCATACTGCAGCTGGGGGAGTATCTCCTTCTGTTTTACCTCCCTGTCCCATGTGTGCTCCTAGGACCATTTCAAGTACAGGGTATACATTGGGCATCAGAGCTGAAATGCCCCTCACTTCTGCAAGGGGGTGATGTCAGCAAGTAGCCCTGCCCAGCCTCAGGTAACCCCTTATAGGTTCAAAGGTAGGTACTAGGCTATCGGACCAAGGGCCTACGTAAGCCTAGCCAACAAGGTTCCCTGGCTTACACCACCCAGGAAAGTTATTTTCCTGTGCCACTGATGAGCAGAGACACAGAAGTGATCCCCAGGGTGTATTTCCTATTTCCCATCCACTCATCAAGATTTTTCTTGAAGAGTGCTAATGAAGAACTTTGCTTGACATAGATGGGTAGCCTGTTCCAGAGTATGGGAAGTCTCTGGGACAGGAATCTATCCCTCCAGCATGTCCTGTTTATTGTGGTGACAAGGTTTAGGTCCCTAGAGCATGTAGCTCAGAGGGATTGGGATTTCTTTAGATGTAGCATGTCCAACAGCTCTGGGTTTGACATAGCTTTATATGTTAGGCAGAGATTACCTCAGAGTAGGTGATATTCTACAGAGTAAAGCTGGAGTTTTTTGAGGCGGTCAGTGTAGGGCATTTGTTTGGGCCAGTAATCCTCTTTGTGAGGTACTTCTGTGGCCTTTCCAGTTGCTGCAGATGTCTTGTGAAGTACATTCCAAAAGGGGCATTGTACTCTATAATGGGTCTAATGAGTGTCGAGTAGAGGGAAACAATGACCTCTTTTTTCCTGGATGAGAACCCTTTTATGATGAGGTGTGCCATATAGAAGGACTTCTTGACTACTGTGGCGATGTGACTATCAAAGGAGAGACTACTGTCTACCTGGGCCCCAAGGTCTCTTATCACACATTCGGTGTTAAGTAGATTGCTGCCTATGTGGTAGTTCATGGATACAGAGTTTTTATCAAAGGGGATGACACTGCACTTTTTGGCATTGAGCTTGAGGCCATGGCTCTGACACCAGGCATCTGTCTCAGCAAGGCCCTTCTGTAGGATGTCCACATCATTTGGGGGCTTGACTACAGCTCTTAGTTTGCAGTCATCTGCGAACTTTGTTAGCCAGAGGTCTTCTGTGTTAGCCTGTACTTCAAAGAAGTAGATACCAAACAGGAGAAGTCCCAGGACAGAACCCTGTGGTACTCCACTTGTCACTGCTTTGAGGTCAGATTTGGAGTCTGCAACTTTTACAGTGTGGGTTCTGTCAGTGAGCCAGTTGGCAACCCATCTTGTGACGTAGGGATTTATACCTAGTTTAGTGAGTTTAGCTATAATTCCAGAATGGGGGATGTGTGAACCACCTTACCCTCATCTACGGCTTTGGTGACTACCTCAAAGAAGTCAATCAGGTTCAGGAGGCATGATCTGCCTTTCACAAACCCGAACTGGGTGGGATCCAGAGTTTGGAGGTTACCAATGTCTTTGTTTATGAGTTCCATGATGATAAGTTCCATGGTCTTGCAGACCAGGCTCGTCAGGCTAATAAGTCAATAGATGGATCAGTGGTGGCTCCCCCCTTGTGGAGTTGGATAACTGTTGCTGTGCGCCATTCAGTGGGCACAAAGCCTGATGCGAGGCTATTATTGAACATGGTGCTTAAGTGCGGAGCCAGTTCGTTCTGAAGTTCGTGTAAAACGCAGCCTGGGATGTTGTCCGGTCCCATGGATGCTGTGTTTTTGGCTTTAGAGAGTGCAGCTTTTACCTGTGTAGTTGTGATTACAGAGATTCTGCATTCTTCCTGTATAGATATGGGCCCTTTAGGGATGGGGGGCTAAAGTTAGCACTGAACCTATTTGCAGGATGTTGGCAATATCAGTTGGTTCTGTAATTTTCATGCCGTTGTGCTGTAACTCAAAGCAGATCTGGATGTTGCCATCGAGATTCTTGACATAGCTATAGAATGCTTTGTGGATGTCCTTAGAATTAGTGGTGATTTTGTTTTCGTAGCTAGCTTTGGAGGATCTTATAAGGGATCTCAGCTTTTTACTGAGGTTGACCAGGGAGCTCCTCCACTCATGGGATTTTACTCTCTTTTGCAACAGTTTCTTCCTTCTGTTGTACAGTTTGTTTATGGCAGGGGACCACCAGATTGGCTTCCTTTTTTTGGAGGATAGCGTCTTGGTTCTGTTTGGGATAGCATGATCCATGCACTTGTGTAAGTGCTTATAGAGTGCATTTGTGCAGGATTCAGCAGTTGTAACTGTATTGTCCATCTGCATGGGTGTCATGAAGTTCACCACTTCTGTGTTAAGAAGCATGAAGTTGGCTTTGGAGAATTTTTTTACTGTGGTTTCCTTAATGGGGGGTGGGGGCGGGATGTGGATATCAAGGGTGATTAGCTTATGGTCAGATCGGACCAATGAGGAGTTGACTTCAGGTGTGGAACACTGGTCACTCATGTTGGTAATAACTAGGTCTATTATATTGTTGCCCCTGGTGGGGGTGTGGATAAGTTGATCCAGAGCATTGGAGTTTATGAATTCCAGAAAGCGTTGAGCTAGGGAGTTGGTACATGAGTAGTTTTCCCAATTAATGGTGGGGTAGTTGAAGTCACCCATTATTAGGGTGTTTGATTGAACCCTAATATTTTCCAGTACATCAAGAAAAGAAGAGTGGGAATCCTTGAGGTTGTTTCCCCAGTTTCCAACAGGGAAATGGAACTATGTCAATGTGTCTGAAGTTCACATTCCTCTCTCCTCCCCCCAAGGGTGGGCTCACCCATTATTCCCTGCTATCACCTCAGCCATCAGAGATATTAATCAAACCAGGGTCACCTAGGCCTTCGTCAGGGTTTTATTCCTCCATGCCTCAGCACTGGCACTAGTCAGTAGTTTTTGTGCCACTCACTTGCTCCTGCTTTTGCCTTCAAATATCCCCATGACTTTCCCTGTCACTGTTAAGCTGACAGGCCTGTAATTTTTCTGCTCTGTCATTTATAAGATTATATCAGAGTCACTGTCCCCATATTCTCTGGCATTTTTCCACTAGCCAAAGATCTGTTGATCTCTCAGTGAGATTTCAGCTACCTCAACTCTTACACATGTAAACTTTTTAACTGTTCTGTCTAATGAGATATTCCAACTGTTAAACATCTGCTGATGTAATTGTTTTAAAGTTTAAGTTTATTGTTTGTTTTTATGTTTTACTCTTCATTTTTCTGTGCAACTTTTCTCTTCCACCCTCCACTGAAAAGTGTCCTTCTATCCAGTCGGGCTTTCCAAGTAAACAAATGAAAATAAATAAGATATTCATAAGGGGTCTGGCAGCACCATGGCCAAGGTATCCGAGGTCTTTAGAAGGTGGCTTTTCTGGTCATTTGTTTTTCATCCTCCCTAACAGCAGCCATTTCCTGTGAACTTTTTCTCTGTCCAATCTAGTGTCTGTCCACGGTTCTTCTCTTCTCCCACCCCCTCCCCACACTTTTCTGCAGTCTCCTGTGCATCTTTTCTCCTCCTGGCCAGTTCTGTCCCTTCTTTTTGTCCTGCTGTGTAACTAAAATGCTCTTGCTCTCCTTCTTGATCCTTTTTACTAACTCCATTTCAACTTTAGCCTTTGTACTCTGACCCCTTTTTTACCTTTTCCTAACCTCCTTGTCATGTGCCTTCTCCACTTCCCCACCCCTCTTTTCTACCTCTTGTAGGCCTCAAATTCCTATATAGCACATTGTCTTTCTTGTATTTTCCCTTTTTGCCTTGTTCATAGTCCCGAGCACTCTGTCTCTGACCCGTTCCCACAGATTGCTTGCCCCCTGAATTTGCTCCCACTTTTCTAACTCATACTTGACCACTTCATTAACACAGCCAATACAGCACATATCTCTCAAGTGTACAGATTTTAGACTCTTATTTTTGGCCTGTTTCTCATAAAATTGTCATTTTCTGACAAATTATTGCCAAGTTATTGAGGAATGAATTCAGAAACTAATGACATACATTTGAGATTCAGACTTTCTACCTTTCAGAAAATTCATGCTAAGGCAAAACCTGTCATTCTATTAACTTTCTAAGTTTGTATGAGTAGTATTTAAAAAGTGTCCCTATTTTTGAGCCTTTGTCCCACCTTTATTTATGGCTTTGTCCAGATTTCTTGCTCTAAGAGGTTGAGCGGTAGGATACAGAATAAAACACTCTTCTGAAATCCCACACCTTTATCGTTTGCCTTTTTATTTTTACCTTTTCCCTAGTTAAACACAACATGGTATTATCATGGTTAGTTAACAGTGCTTTAACTTGTTCATGGATAACACTTTCACCACTGGAAAGGATCACATGCGTATTCTTTCTGGTAAAGTCCTATTCTAGTTGGTTAAACCTCTCACAGTCCAAAGGCCTCAATCAACTACTGCTCTCTCTCTGCCCTGAAGATGGAATCTGAGTATTACCCTGTTCCTCCTACCCCATTTCTTTACTGCCTTCTCCAGTCTCTCTTGTTGTGCCAAGTGGGCAACACAATGTATCAGTCCATTAGCTCTGAAACCCTTCCTCTGTCTTATCTGCCACGACACTTAACAAAAAAGCTTCCCTGTTCAAAGCTGAGCAAGCATCTCTATCCTGCTCATTGCAGAACATTGACTTTCTGAACAATAAGTCTCTTCCTGCAAATCTAATATATTCCCATATTTAGGACAATAGCAAGGTAAGAGGAGGTATTACCATTATACTTGGTAAAAGAGGTGGGAAAGCACTTACATGTAGAATTCTCTCTCCTGGTTTCCCAGTAAACATCAGCATCCTCTGGTTACAGTACATCTAAACCTCTGAGGAGACATTCCCCCCCTCACGCTATTTATCTGTAACACCAGCTATCTTACCTCTCAACCTCTTAGTGCAAGTAATCTGGACAAATCCAAACGTAATGGGCAAGGTCCAAAAATAGGGGCAATTTTTAAATATTGTTCTTATAATCTTAAAAAGTTAATAGGAAAACAGCTTTTGCATCTGCATGCATTTTTTGAATGGTTTAAATTTCTGTCATTATTCACTGACTTTAATGCTTAATGATTTTCCAGAAAACCTTACATTTTGTGAAGAATGAACCAAAAATATGGGGCAAAAATCTGGACATTCTGCAAAAAAACTGGGTAGTTTGGATGTCTGCCAGCTATTCTTTGCATACTTCTTTGTTCAGCTTAGTAACATTAACAATATTATGCAGAGATGAAAATGAGATATTTCAGTGTGATGAAAGTACAATGCCTAAAATTTCAGTAGGCTGTATTTTGAATAAAATATAAGAAGTGAAAGCCACACTGGCATAATGCATTGTGTCTGGTTGAGTAGCCAGACAACTGGATGATGACACCTACTGCCAATGAAAAGTGACTGAAAAACATTGGTGAAATACTAATTCAGGGAATTTACACTTTTCCCAATGCTGTGCAACCAAGGATTTGGTATATATAAGAATAGGGAGTGGACTACCCCCTCATAAAGAGTGGAGGGGGGCTTGAATGCTTGGAACAGAGAGTGGAGTACCCCCTCATAGGGTGTGGAGGGGGGCTTAAACCCTTGGAACAGGGGTGGGGTATGCCCTCATTGGCAAGGGAGAGGGCTTGACCCCTTGCAAAAACACTTTTTTTTATCGCTAAAAGTGGTTCCAGAGTTTTTTCCAATGATATTGCTTTCAGATAAATCTGATCAATGAGTCAAAATGAATTCCCCATCTCTACTGCCATCAATCTGACTCCACAGCAGACACAGGCTGTCAGTCTGTACTGCCATCAGTCTGACTCCACAGTAGACACAGGCTGTCTGTCTGTACTGCCATCAGTCTGACTCCACAGCAGACATGGGTTGTATGTCTGTACTACCATCAATCTGACTCCACAGCAGACACAGGTTGTCTGTCTGTGCTGTCATCAGTCTGACTCCACAGAAGACACAAGTTGTCTGTCTCTGCTGCCATCAGTCTGACTCCACAGCAGACACAGGTTGTCTGTCTGTACTCACATCAGTCTGACTCCAAAAAAGACACAGGTTGTCTATCTGTACTCCCATCAGTCTCACTCCACAGCAGACACAGCTTGTCTGTCTGTACTGCCATCTATCTGACTCCACAGCAGATATGGGGTGTCTGTCTGTGCTGCCATCAGTCTGACTCCACAGCAGACACAGGTTGTCTGTCTATACTGCTATCTGTCTGACTCCATAGCAGACACAGGTTGTCTGTCTGTACTGCCATCTGTCTGACTCTACAGCAGACACAGGTTGTCTGTCTATACTGCCATCTGTCTGACTCCACAGCAGACATGGGTTGTCTGTGCTGCCATCAGTCTGACTCCACAGCAGACACAGGTTGTCTGTCTGTACTGCCATCAGTCTGACTCCACAGAAGACACAGATTGTCTGTCTGTACTCCCATCAGTCTGACTCCACAGCAGACACAGGTTGTCTGTCTGTATTGCCATCTGTCTGACTCCACAGCAGACACGGGTTATCTGTCTGTACTGCCATCAATCTGACTCCACAGCGGACACAGGTTGTCTGTCTGTACTCCCATCAGTCTGACTCCACAGCAGACACAGGTTGTCTGTCTGTATTGCCATCTGTCTGACTCCACAGCAGACACGGGTTATCTGTCTGTACTGCCATCAATCTGACTCCACAGCAGACACAGGTTGTCTGTCTGTACTCCCATCAGTCTGACTCCACAGCAGACACAGGTTGCCTGTCTGTACTGATTTCAGTCTGACTCCACAGCCGATATGGGTTGTCTGTCTGCACTGCCATCAGTCTGACTCCACAAAAGACACAGGTTGTCTGTCTGTGCTGTCATCAGTCTGACTCCATAGTAGACACAGGTTGTCTGTCTGTACTCCCATCAGTCTGACTCCACAGCAGACACAGCTTGTCTGTCTGTACTGCCATCTATCTGACTTCACAGCAGATACGGGGGTGTGGGCATTTTAGTTCCAAGAATCCTTACAGCAGTGTTGTTTTATAGCCACACATTCACACGGATGCAACATCCAGCCCAGGGAGTGTGAACATTTTAGTTCCAAGAATCCTTACAGCAGTGTTGTTTCATAGCCACACATTCACATGGATGCAACATCCAGCCCAGGGGGTGAGCATTTTAGTTCCAAGAATCCTTACAGCAGTGTTGTTTTATAGCTGCACATTCCATTCACATGGATGCAACATCCAGCCCAGGGGGTGTAAGCATTTTAGTTCCAAGAATCCTTACAGCAGTGTTGTTTTATAGACACACATTCACATGGATGCAACATCCAGCCCAGGGGGTGTGAGCATTTTAGTTCCAAGAATCCTTACAGCAGTGTTGTTTCATGGCCGCACATTCACATGGATGCAACATCCAGCCCAGGGTGTGTGAGCATTTTAGTTCCAAGAATCCTTACAGCAGTGTTGTTTCATAGCCACACATTCACATGGATGCAACATCCAGCCCAGGGGGTGTGAGCATTTTAGTTCCAAGAATCCTTACAGCAGTGTTGTTTCATAGCCACACATTCACATGGATGCAACATCCAGCCCAGGGGGTGTGAGCATTTTAGTTCCAAGAATCCTTACAGCAGTGTTGTTTCATAGCCACACATTCACATGGATGCAACATCCAGCCCAGGGGGTGTGAGCATTTTAGTTCCAAGAATCCTTACAGCAGTGTTGTTTCATAGGCACACATTCACATGGATGCAACATCCAGCCCAGGGGGTGTGAGCATTTTAGTTCCAAGAATCCTTACAGCAGTGTTGTTTTATAGCTGCACATTGACATAGATGCAGGTGGAAATACTGGCCTTCAGCCAGGTGTTGTTCTGCAAATTGTGCCTTTTAGGAAGGTAAAGGGCTGGTCAGTAGCAGTGCCTCTCTGCACATCTGTCAATTCATGCCTGAGCAACACCTTCATTGGCTGTGGCATGCAAATCAATTACAGACACAAAGCATTTTTTCCCCTGGGATATCACCTGTCTCTCATTTTAAAAGCAGCTTTACCCCTCTCCATCATTTTCTGTCTTTAAGTAATACCCCAGGTTGCACCATTAATAAAAGTGAGTATCCTGAGTGAGAATTAATGATCTGCATGCCTACCAAAATGCCAACAATGGGTAAATCACTCTAAATTATACCATTGCAAGACTGGAGTGTACCTACACAAGTGTTAGAAAACAAGGGCTAAGAGACTAATATGGCTGGCAAGTAAAGCAAAGAGAAATAAATGAAACTTCTGTCATTATCGCTGTGGTATCCTTCCTGTAGTATTGGCTCGGTTATGTGCTGAGATTAGAGAAGACAGAAATAAAATATGAGCAGTCAGCCTAACAATACAGTAGCCTGAGAATTGTGTCATTCTTTATATCCTAGGTTCTGCAGTATGTTAAAGGGTACTAGGTGTCCCCACTCTCCGTGGATTGGGGTTGGTTCTCCTAGAAGCCCCATTGCACTTTATGCTGAATTGTATTTTTGGGTGAATGTTATGGAAAGGAGATGAAGAAGGCCACAGGGTACTTGGGTATTTAATATTCATCTGTACTTTGTGCTTGTGATATTATTAAAAGGTGTTCTCATTTACTGCATTATCTTTAGATAGCCATTTGTCCAGACTAGTGAAGTAATACATCACAGGGGGGCCACTTGAATAGCTTTCTGCTGCAAGAGATTACAATTTACCCAGAGTTGATCAAACAAGTAGGGCTCAGAATCACAGCGGCATCCTCTTAGTCAGGAGGTAATGACAATGACACAAGCAGAAGGCTTAAAGGGTCAAAAAGAACTGAAATGTTCTAGTCTGACAATGGCTAATTGCAGTGCTATATGTTTTCCACAAGAGGGCAGAATGTTTTCAAAATACATGTAGAAAATCAGAAAAACTCTAAGCTAGTGTTGAGGAAGCCTGATGTTAGATTGTGTAACTGGAGCATCGTCAGACACTTAGATGTGGTTTATGAAGGCTGGCATTCTGAAGTACGCTCACATCCTCAGCAAGTGACCTAGTTAATGTCTTTGGTCAGGTAGTCATCCAGGGGATCTGCAGGGCTGCACTGCAGTAGGTCGAGCATGAAATCCTTCAGAGTGTTTACCCAGCCTGGCGCTGACGCAGACTGCAGGCAGTGCTAAAGCCTTAACATGCATAGTCATCAGTGTTACTGATAGCAGATACAGTAATGCTCTTGGATGTGCACGTGTGTATGTGTTTGTATCTGTCTATGTGTATATATATATATATATATATATATATATATATATATATATATATATGTATCGTGACACACACACACATTAACATACGTAAACACATGCACATGCACACCACACACACACACACACACACACACACACACACACGCACACACACACGCACGCACACATCCTAACACAAATGCATGCATACATACATGCACACATACTAACACAAACACAGGCATGCACATAAACACACACCTTACTAGCAGATATCAGCATTTGATTTTGCTGATACACATACATTTACATATGATCTTGATGCTTATAAGCACCTATTATATTCTAATCACTTTGTCTTTTAATTCTATATACATAAAATGCATTGATGCAGTAACTTACTTATTCACTCTCTGATGACGAGAACTGGAGGACAAGAAGAGCCTGATATCATTCTCTTCCAGTGTAAGGCCAGAAGACAGGACCAGGGAGTTAATCTGACGACCACGGAGTAATTCTGAATGGGTTTGCACTGACACTTGTTTTGTGACTGCTAGCAATCTTTTCAGGCCACTTGGCAAATTCATAATTTATTTTCATGGAGTCATTTTCAACTTGTCTGTAAATATCAGGCAGGCTACAGGCTTAGCATTTCATTCAAAGAGCTATAAATCCTGTAAAAGTGCCCTTATAGACCGTACTAAGAGAGGGAAAGTAAACTATCCTAATCCTAGAATCGAACCAACAGCTTTCTTGTCCAGAATGAGATGGGTCTTAGGGTTGTACTGAGCATTGATTTGATTATCTAGAGATGAAGCACTGCGGCAGAACTTCTCTTCTGGTGCAGCCATACCTTTCATGAAACTTGAGGTTAAATTGAATTACAGACCCTGTAGTTTTGTGACACAGAGCATAATCACTGACCTTCAGAATGCCCCCTCTAAGAGTACAAAGATGGAGGACAAGAAGACCTGATATCATTCTCTTCCAGTGTAAGGCCAAGACAGGACCAGGGAGTTAAGGATCAGAGGTAATTCTGAATGGGTTTGCACTGACACTTGTTTTGTGACTGCTAGCAATCTTTTCAGGCCACTTGGAAAATTCATAATTTATTTTCATGGAGTCATTTTCAACTTGGCTGTAAATATCAGGCAGGCTACTCTTAGCATTTCATTCAAAGAGCTATAAATCCTGTAAAAGTGCCCTTATAGACCGTACTAAGAGAGGAAAGTAAACTATCCTAATCCTAGAATCGACC
>NC_056743.1:1941527186-1941594686 GCF_019279795.1 Protopterus annectens
CCTTTTTAAAAAGTTTAGAAGGAAGTGTGGGAAGTACATCACTTCCTGTTGAACTTAATGGCAACACGCTTCATACAAAACATTGCTAGATGAGTCCAAGGATTAAAATGTGTAAGAAATGACTAAATATTATAAAACATGAACCAATACTAAATAAAATGGCAAGTTTAAAGCAAGAGGTAAAAAGATATAAAAAGATGAAAAAAAAAAAAAAAGGGGGATGGGTACAGGGGGAAGGGAGGGAGGGGGTGGGGGTATGGGGTGGGGTGGGGGTGTAGAGGGGAGAGAGGGGGGGAAGAGAAATGGGAAGGGGAAGGGGTGGGGGGCTGTGGTGATGGGGAAGGGGTGTGGTGGGGTGGGGGTGTGTGTGTGAAGGGGGTGGGGGGGTGTGGAAGGGGGAAGGAAAAGGAGAGAAGGAGGGGAGGTGTGTGAAGGGGAGGTGTAGTGGTGTGTGTGTGTGTGTGTGTGTGTGTGTGTGTGTGAAGGGGGAGGGGTGGGGGTGGAGGGGGAAGGAAAAGGAAGAGGAGGAGGAGGGAGGGGAAGGAAGGGGGAAGGGGAGAAGGGGAGGAGTGGGGGATTTGGGGAGGGGAAAGGGGGAAATAGGGACAGGGGAGAACAGGGGAAAAGGGAGAAACGGAGGAATCAGTCAATTTATCTAGTGTGTAAAACTGAAAAACGGACAAACTTGAAAAAGAACAAAAACGGATGCAAGACTCCTGGCGGACGCTTTTAATACTTTAAGTGCGGTAATTACAGTACACTTTTCGTTGGTACCAAACCAACTTCTTCAGAAGATTAAAAATTGAAAATCAAACATCTGTTACACAGTTACTTAAGCAATTTATACACACACATATTAAAAACCTGAACACACCCACTTAATTCGGTTGGTAGTTGGTGTGTGCAGTACCAATTTCCTGTAAACAATTGTGTAAAACGTTAAAGTCACCCTACCTAAACGGGTTCCACTCTTCGTACCTAAAGTACAAGTGTATCTTTATAATAAATACCCTACCTTGACACTTTTAAGTGTCTTGTAAAGAATGTAAAAACTTAAAAAATGAAAATGATAAAAATAACAAATAAGAATTACACGGAAAATGGATAGAGGTATGTGAAAATATGTGGTACATATCATAGGGATATCACATTTTATATGTATTTTGTGTGAGATTATCCTATTTTTGTATTTATATATTGTCCTATTTTTACAAATAAAGGCCACCCTTCAGTGATATCGTATCATGTCCGGGACCTCGGTGACCAATTGAGTGTCGCTGTCAATACCAGTTCAATAGGAAATCCTACATTCCATTGGTACTTGCCTTCCCTACACTAATCCCTTTGATACGATAATGGAACATTTACTATGTTGGTTGTTCTTTTATAACTAAAGTGGGTTGGATGGACACCTATTAACCTGGGGTAACCTGTTTGGCATGTATTAATTTTAATTTTACCTAAAGTCTAACCTTCATGGTTTTAAAAAGTGATGTCAAGTCAAACCTAGATGAAATTAGTGGGCAATGTACATGTGTAGCACTATAACCATTGTATGAATAAAAAATGTGAGAAAATGTAAAAAATATATTAAGAGGTCATCTGTCAAGATTTTTTAATCTCAGAATACAGGCTATTGAAGATGATTCGTTCAATCCAGGCCACTGGTTGGCATTGGTTCTGAGCTGCCAAACCAGTTCCTTCCTCTCAAGTTTTAAAGAGTCGTTGCCACCCCTAGGGTCCCTGACTTGTTGATCTATTACCTTAAATTTGAACTCATGATCTGGATGGTCATTGTGGTGTCTGGCTAGTGCGTTAACTAAATTGTTGGTCCTGATATTGTATAGATGTTCGTAAACCCTATCTTTCAACTTCCTATCGGTTTTACCGATATAGAAAGCTGGGCATTGGACACACTTAGCCAGATAAACTACTTGTGTACTATTACAATTGGCCTTGAAGTTTATTTTGTGTGTCAAATCACCTATCTGGAAAACACCACCCTCATCAACATATTGACAGTATTTACACATGTTACACTTGAACATACCTTTCCTAGTTCTATGTTGTTGTCTGTCATTTTCCAAAAGTTGTTTTAAATTATTGCCTCGTTTATAGGTTACTAAGGGCCTATCAGGTAGTACCAGACGGTATTTTCCATCACTTAGCAGTAGGTCCCAGTTCTTTAACAGGATTCCGTATATATCATGTGAATCCATGTTGAACGTACTGCAAAATCTCCATGAGAAGTTTGTCATGACATCCACCTTACTACTCTGTACCGTGGTGTCATTTGGTAACTCGTTTTGCCTATCTAAAATGGGGACGTAGACTTTGAGGGTCCTTTTGTCTTTTACTTCTTCTGCTATTTCTTGTAGAAAGTTCAACGGGTAACCTCTTTTTAGGAAGAATTGAATCAATAAATCACATTCCATCCGAAAGTCGGTTTCATTACTAACCATTCTAGCTGCCCTGACCATTTGGCCCTTTACCACCGATTTCTTTTGGTGTTTCGGGTGGCAGCTAGAAAAGTGTAGGAATGAGTTGGAATAGGTGTCTTTCCTATGGATTTTAGATTCCCATTTTCCATTTTCATAATTCTTCCTCAAGTCTACGTCCAGATAGTCAATTCTGTGTTTGTTGTATTTGTAGGTGAAGGCCAAAAAATTGGTAGAATTGTTAAATTCTGCCATCATGTTCTCAATTTCCACCTCGGTGCCCCTGAATAACAAAAATATGTCGTCCAGGAACCTGGTGTAGAATATTAATTTGTCTTGTAATTCCCTGTTGGAAAATATAAAAGACCTTTCCCAGGAGGCCATAACCAGATTGGCTATGCTGCCTCCACATGGGGAGCCCATAGCTACTCCTATTTCCTGATGGTATATTGTGTTCTGGAACATGATATAATTATAGGAAAGCACTGTGTCAATCAATTCACCCACTAGTAGTACTTCATCAATTGGTGCCCCCAATAGTCTCAATAAGTCAGTCACCCATTCTAGGGCTATGTTATGGGGGATTGAAGAATAAAGGTCCTTTACGTCGATAGTCACTAAATGACTGTCTGCATAGAATCCCACGTTGTTAATGGATTCTAAAAAGGACCATGAGTCTTTTGATATTTGTTTCTCACCTTTGATGTACTTTTGTAGGGTTCTATCTAGTACTTTGGAACAAGTGTAGGTGATACTGTTTCTACCGTCCACTAATGGTCGCATTGGTGGGTTGTTGATGTTCTTGTGGATTTTGGGGATACCAAATAGTTTCGGTATCCTAGGTGCCAACTGTTGCATGTATACATATATGTCCCTATCAATCCTACCCTCGATGTATAACTCCTCAATGAATGTCTTAACCCTAATTTGGGCTGTGTTCATTTCATTAAGGGATGACCTTGAGTATGTGTCACCACTTAAAATACTCTGCATTCTGTTGTTGTAATCACTGCTTGTCATTATTGTGATCCCACCCCCCTTGTCTGGTTTCATTAGCCGCAACGGTGCCTCTCTGAGTAGTGACAGTTCGAACCTCTCTTCTTTACTAATGTTTGGTTTAGTGTATGTACTCCTATTTGTGTTTTTTTTAAGATTCCTGAGATCCAATTCTGTCACTTTTTCAAATAAGGCTAGTGTAGGATTCAAAGGGGGGTTGAATACACTTGACACATAGAAATCTGATCTTACATTCATCTCGTTACCCATTAGTAGTAACAGATTTAACTTTCTAGTAAACAATTTTAAGTCAATCAGTGTTTGTGCTAGATCAAAATGAAACGAAGGGACAAATGTGTAACCTTTGGCCAATAGTTCCACAATGTCCATACCAATGTTAAAGTCAGTGTAGTTATAAACTTTAAAATCACCGTCCTTGTTGGACAGGATTTTACAATCTGGGTAATCCACCAAAGGTGAGTCACAGTCATTGCTATCATTTAACTCGTTCACCATCGCTTTCTCCTGGTACCCCTCTTCCTGTTGTTCTGCATTGTCTTGTTTGGGGCTTCCTGTTGGAAGTTTTTTGAATGGTACGTTACTTCGTTAGCCTCAACCTGGTGACCCCCATTAATGTCATTACCTATTGAGGAATGGTTGTTCCTTGTATTCCTCCTAGTGTTGTAATGGTTGTTGAAGTTTTTCTTGGGTGCATTGTTGTGAACTGTCGTTCCTGCACCCTCTATTACTTCACAGTCATCAAGTCCGCCCTCTGCATTGTCAGTCATACTATCCCTCTGATTCATTTGGTCGATTGGTACAGGTGTGATAGTAGGAGGACCTGTAGGTTTGGGGTACGCTTTCCCATCCCTATAATCTTTAAGGTCCCTATTAATTTTTTTACCTTTAGTGGCATTGAGTTTCACCAGGTGTTCATCGATGCTGACGAAGCACCTCTCATATTCAAATTTATATCTATCATAGTCACTGTCATTTTTAATGACTGAATCCAGTTCATTGATTTCAGTGAGTAATGCTTCTATCTGCAACGTATATTGTTCACAAAATAACCCCAGTAATTCCATGCCATGCTTATCAAATAATGTTGTTAATGCCAAATGGAAGGGGGAACCTGCTGTCAAACCTGCTGGAAATTGCCATTGCCTCAGGCCTTTTGGCACAATTTTAAGCTTGATGCATTCTCGGAAATATGCAACCTCAAGTTGCAGTTTCCGAACTTTAAAAAGTTTACTGTCAAACAAGTTAAGCCTGGTTGCAAAGTCGAGGCTTACCTCCATTTCATTGTCGGTGTTGACATCATGTTCGATGTTGGTGAATTTAAATTCCCTTTGGACCCAGGTGTCAAGCACTGGTGTAGGTAGTGTTTGCCTTCCTCTTAATGGTGGCCTTGACCCTTGACGCCCATTTGATGTACCGGGTACCTCATGGAACTCTCCTGCCCCTTCCTCCAACCTCCGGTTCGGTCCATGGGTGTTACTGCCCAAGCCCGTTGCTGAATTGGGCTGTTCATTAGATTCTCGTACCCCGCTTAGCAGTCTCTGGTCGGGGCCATTAATGTTTCCACTCTGGTTTATTCCTGGACCGTGGGTTAAAAAAGTTCCATTGTGCTGTTCGAGTATCCTGTTCGTTTCACCCACAACAGTTCCATTGTTTGTGTCCGGTGCCTCCCGGCGTGCTCCAGTAACTGCTTCGACTTGCTGTGAAAGTCGGTCGACTTTTTGGGTTAGTAATCCAATCAAAATGGTCAAATTTCCATCGTTCTCCTGTGAATCAGCGCTCCGCAAAACAGGACTGCTTGCTTCCATGTTAAAACGACCAAATGCGTAAAACTGAAAAACGGACAAACTTGAAAAAGAACAAAAACGGATGCAAGACTCCTGGCGGACGCTTTTAATACTTTAAGTGCGGTAATTACAGTACACTTTTCGTTGGTACCAAACCAACTTCTTCAGAAGATTAAAAATTGAAAATCAAACATCTGTTACACAGTTACAGGGTAGCAATGGGATCTCCTTGTGGGGCTAGCGTGGCTAATTTGTTTATGTTTTATTGGGAAAGTAAATTTCTCTTTTCTGATTCTACATTCAAGAAACAGATACGATTATATACACGCTACTTAGATGACATCTTCATCCTCTTTAATAGTGATTCCCATGAGGCTACCACCCTTGTTGAGCACATGAATCAAACAACTCCATTCTTGAAATTCACTTATCATTTTTCTACCGGGTTATCGACTACCTTGATGTGAAATTAAAAGATCGAATAGGAAAAAGATACTTGTCCTCAGTTTTTGGAAAGCGACCCACTGTAATTCAATGCTCCACTTCACCAGCCTGCACCCTTATAAGCAAAAACGTGGAATAGTAAAAAAGGCCAGCTAGTACGGGCTGCACGGATGTGCAACACATCCGAATCATTTCAAAAAGAGGTTCAATTCCTCAAGAACCAATTTTCCAGCAGAGGATATCCTGAGTCACTTCTGGATGATATTATTCTTGAGATTGAAAGTAAGAGAGCAACAGGTTATTTTAAACCCTACTAGACGAACCCCAAGACTAACTTGGCCAACAATGCATCTGGAATTTCGAGTGTAATTCCTTCTACCTCTCCTACTGATGTAGATTGCTCTGCTTCTACTATTGTCACCTTCCAAGACAAAAGTAACTTCACTACCAGTTTCATAACCATTTTCAATAATGACTCCAAGAAAGTTACTGACATTATTTGGAAAAATTGTATTTCATAAGCAGCCACCTATATCTATCTGAAAAATTGGGCGCAGTTCCAAAGTTTGTTTTCAGAAGAGTAAAAACCTCAAGGAGCTGTTAGCAAAGCAACCCCTTGAACATGGATTTTACTAGGAACAAGGGATGCTTTACTTGTGGGGCTTGTAATTATTGTAATGTGATCAAAGCTGGAAGCTCGTTTCAAGTCAACAGGAGGAAATATTTCATCAAACATAGAATTAACTGTGACACCCGGTCTGTCGTGTATCTAGCCCAATGCGAATGCTGTTCTGCATTCTACATTGGCAAGACTGACAGGAAATTGAAGCAGCGTATCTACCAGCATATTTATGCCATGAAGAATCATAAACTGGATAACGCACTGGCCAAACATACAGAAACAAACCCTGGCCATAAATTTTCCTTTATGGGCATTGACCATTTACCTAATAATATTAGGGGATGCCCTACCCCATGTCTATTAGAATGAAAAGAACTTCAATGGCAAATAACACTCAATGCATTTAATAATCCAGGATTGAATGAGAACTGCAATATCTCAGCAGTTCTAAAAATGAGGAGTTACACTAGATAAATTGACTGATTCCTCCGTTTCTCCCTTTTCCCCTGCTCTCCCCTGTCCCTCTTTCCCCCTTTCCCCCCTCCCCCCAAATCCCCCCACTCCCTTCCCCACCCCCCTTCTCCCCTTCTTCCCCTTCCTCCCCTCCTCCTCCTCTTCCTTTCCTTCCCCCTCCACACCCCCACCCCTCCCCTTCACACACCCCCCACACACCCTCCCCCTTCACCACACCCCCCACCCTCCCTCCCTCCTTCTCCTTCTCCTTTCCTTCCCCTTCCACACCCCCACCCCCTTCACACACACACACCCCCACCCCACCACACCCCTTCCCCTCCACCACAGCCCCCACCCCCCTTTCCCCTTTCCCCCTCTCCCTCCCTCTCTACCCCCACACCCCCATACCCCAGCCCCACCCTCCCTCCTTTCCTGTACTTCCATCCCCCTTTTTTTTTTTTTTTCATCTTTTTATATCTTTTTACCTCTTGCTTTAAACTTGCCATTTTATTTAGTATTGGTTCATGTTTTATAATATTTAGTCATTTCTTACACATTTTAATCCTTGGAGCTCATCTAGCAATGTTTTTGTATGAGCGTGTTGCCATTAGGATTCCAACAGGAAGTGATGTACTTCCCACACTTCCTCTAAACTTTTAAAAAAGTTTTGTTTTTTTATTTCAATGGAGTTTTTTGTGAAGAAGCTGCAGATGGTATTTTATTAAACTAACTTTGCGCCCGTTTAATGTTTTGGAGCGCTTTTAGTAACTTCTTAGTATGAGCGTGTTGTCATGAGGTTCTCAACAGGAAGTGATGTAATTTTAACACTTCCTCTAAACCTTTTTAAAAAAAGGTTCACTGCTTGTTTTTAAGTTTTTCTGAAGAAGCTGCGGATTTTTCAAGCAGCGAAAACGCTACTTTATTAAATTAATTTTGCGTTCAAACCTCTTCACATTTCGTGGATTTGTATCGCCAGACTGCTACCTTTCTGCATTTTTGTTTTCTTTTTGGTTTGTTTTTTGCTTCTCCAGTATTTGTTTGTAAATAATTTCAATAGAAGTGCAACTGATCTGGTCTAAAATGTCAAAGAAGGAGGTCCACGACACACAAGGCCTTTGCATTAACAACACACACATTTTTTTAAATGTTAAGTTAGAATATATATATATATATATATATATATATATATATATATATATATATATATATATATATATATATATATGCCAAGGTCTCTGTAGTCAGTCACTTCCTGTATAACATGATTTCCCAAAATGAAAGGTTGTTCAGATCTGAAATTATCAAAATACACAACACCATTCTTAGATGGATTGATTTTTAAGACCAATTTTATTTAACCATTCAAAAAATTTGGACACAAATATGAACGGAAAGCAAAATAATATGATAATGATGTTTAAAAGTCTTCAGTTTTAATGTTATCAACATAGTTAGACAACCAAAAAGTGTCAATAATAGTCAAAAATGAAAATACAAAGTTGATTAGCACAGGGCCTAACATGAACTCCTGTGGGACACCAGTAGTAATCTCTGACCAATTTGAAAAGTGGCCCTGAAATTTAACACGTTGTCATCTGTGTCTAAGCCAACATCTAACCCATTCAGTACTACAAAGATTTACCTTGTGCTTTACCATGGAAATAATTACCATTTCATGAGGAATACTATCAAAAGCCATTGCCCATAAGTGATATCAGACGTATTAGATGATAGCAGTGCTGTGAAAAGATCTACTCTTATATAACAGTACTGATCACTATTGGTACAGTATCTGTTAGCCTCCATGAATCCAGAACAGTACTGATCACTATTGGTACAGTATCTGTTAGCCTCCATGAATCCAGAACAGTACTGATCACTATTGGTACAGTATCTGTTAGCCTCCATGAATCCAGAACAATACTGATCACTATTGGTACAGTATCTGTTAGCCTCCATGAATCCAGAACAGTACTGATCACTATTGGTACAGTATCTGTTAGCCTCCATGAATCCAGAACAGTACTGATCACTATTGGTACAGCATCTGTTAGCCTCCATGAATCCAGAACAGTACTGATCACTATTGGTACAGTATCTGTTAGCCTCCATGAATCCAGAACAGTACTGATCACTATTGGTACAATATCTGTTAGCCACCATGAATCCAGAATAGTACTGATCACTATTGGTACAGTATCTGTTAGCCTCCATGAATCCAGAACAGTACTGATCACTATTGGTACAGTATCTGTTAGCCTCCCTGAATCCAGAACAATACTGATCACTATTGGTACAGTATCTGTTAGCCTCCCTGAATCCAGAACAGTACTGATCACTATTGGTACAGTATCTGTTAGCCTCCATGAATCCAGAACAGTACTGATCACTATTGGTACAGTATCTGTTAGCCTCCATGAATCCAGAACAGTACTGATCACTATTGGTACAGTATCTGTTAGCCTCCCTGAATCCAGAACAGTACTGATCACTATTGGTACAGTATCTGTTAGCCTCCATGAATCCAGAACAGTACTGATCACTATTGGTACAGTATCTGTTAGCCTCCATGAATCCAGAACAGTACTGATCGCTATTGGTACAGTATCTGTTAGTCTCCATGAATCCAGAACAGTACTGGTCACTAATGACATATTAAATAATGACATTAAAAGTTGATTGGTACAATATCTGTTCGCCTTCATGAATCCAGAACAGTACTGATCACTATTGGTACAGTATCTGTTAGCCTCCCTGAATCCAGAACAATACTGATCACTATTGGTACAATATCTGTTCGCCTCCCTGAATCCAGAACAGTACTGATCACTATTGGTACAGTATCTGTTAGCCTCCATGAATCCAGAACAGTACTGATCACTATTGGTACAGTATCTGTTAGCCTCCCTGAATCCAGAACAGTACTGATCACTATTGGTACAGTATCTGTTAGCCTCCATGAATCCAGAACAGTACTGATCACTATTGGTACAGTATCTGTTAGCCTCCATGAATCCAGAACAGTACTGATCACTATTGGTACAGTATCTGTTAGCCTCCATGAATCCAGAACAGTACTGATCACTATTGGTACAGTATCTGTTAGTCTCCACAAATCCAGAACAGTACTGGTCCCTAATGACATATTAAATAATGACATTAAAAGGTGATTGGTACAATATCTGTTAGCCTTCATGAATCCAGAACAGTACTGATCACTATTGGTACAGTATCTGTTAGCCTCCATGAATCCAGAACAGTACTGATCTCTACTGGTACAGTATCTGTTAGTCTCCCTGAATCCAGAACAGTACTGATCACTATTGGTACAGTATCTGTTAGCCTCCCTGAATCCAGAACAATACTGATCACTATTGGTACAGTATCTGTTAGCCTCCCTGAATCCAGAACAGTACTGATCACTATTGGTACAGTATCTGTTAGTCTCCATGAATCCAGAACAGTACTGATCACTATTGGTACAGTATCTGTTAGTCTCCATGAATCCAGAACAGTACTGGTCACTAATGACATATTAAATAATGACATTAAAAGGTGTAGTAGTTGACCAGAAGAGCTATGACTGAAACAACCTAGTATAAAGTGGTCACCATCACTGTTCTGTTTAACCACATTTAAAGCAGATTTCATCAGATCCTTGATGAATAACTGACATGAAGTACAAGAGGCATCCCGAACCTGGATTTCACTGATAACATCTGATGAGACTAAAGTGATGTAGTAATTTAAAACATCTGCTTTTTTGGAGGAATAACAAAGAATTACACCCTGATTAAGGGCAGGACCAAGTCTATTGTTAGCCATTTTGAGAGTGCTGACATAACTGTACCACTGTTTAAGATCAGTATTCTTACTCAGTGAGTCTTCATAAACAGTTTTAAATGCTGTCATTTGATTTTTTAACAATCTACAACATTTATTATTGTTTTTCTTTAAGGAGCTTGAGCAAAGTTGTTTAAATAATGTGTAGCTCCTTCTTTTTTTCCTTACTAATTTAGTTTCCTATTCCACCATGGAAGTGAAATCCATTTTTTGGATTGAATACAGGCTCCCACTGCTTACCTTTCATTCCAATGTGCTAACACAAGGACATCTAATCCTCCTTAAACAAGTTGTGTAGGTTGACCCTTCCTGCACCGCAAACTATTTAAAGGCATAAACTGGCTGCCCACCAACTGCAGTCACCTTCTTATTTAGCTCTCTACTTTTTCAAAATCATTAATCAAGACCAATCCCCACCACTAATGTCAAAACTACAATTTAGAGGGCAAAACTATTCTGTCAGGAACAACCAAGATGGCTCCCTTTACCTAGATTGACCCTAATTCTGAACAGCAGCAAGAGAAAGATTCTTTTGTAAACTAAGTCCATCTGTGTGGAATCATCTCCCTCCAGAAGACAGGCAATAAACCACCCTTCAAGTTTTCAGAAAAAGAAATTAAAGGCCATCTAATAAAGGAATCAGCCTGTACTTGCTTCTGTGCCTGCATTACACTGTTTGCTTAATGACGCCAATCCTTATCTTGTTCAAAACTGCTGTGTACTTCCAGTGATCAAATTCTATGTATATAATATAATTGTTTTCACTGATCCTCAATATACACCCTGTACTGAAATATTTGTTTTGCCTTTTTTGTTTTGTTTTGTTTTTTAAACTGATATTCATGTCTGTACTCTGTT
Source organism: Protopterus annectens (assembly GCF_019279795.1). Lineage (NCBI taxonomy): Eukaryota > Metazoa > Chordata > Ceratodontiformes > Protopteridae > Protopterus > Protopterus annectens. The sequence goes on from NC_056743.1 coordinate 1,941,538,646, forward strand.
GCCTAAATCTCAGGTCATGGCTGAAAAGGGTGTTTGGACCAGTCTGCCTGCTCGGTTATCAAAATGGAATGAATGAATAAATAAATAAATAAAGGATGTAGCAGCCTGATATGAAACAGAATAGTCATGTGTACACATTTTTCAAGGAAGTTAGAAAGGGGAGATGGACAGTGAGAAAGAGAAAAAAACAGCTTTAGGTCAGTGCTGATCTGGAGAAGATTGGTTTGTAACATTTAAGAGTGGAATGTTTTCAAGATCACGGGGGATTGTTCTAGCATGCAGAGGTAGGTGAAAATATGTGATGGGGTTTGGAGAGATAGAATGAAGTTTTCTTGGGGAATTGTTGTCACTAAGTAGGACAGAATCGTTTAGTTTAGTAGGATGCTGAAAGACCATCATGGGCAATACCTGGCAATTACTGCAAAGGCTTTGTCAGGCAGGTATAAAAATAAAGGTAGAAAAAGTGTTAGACTCGTATGTTGGAAATGACAGAGAGTAAGGCTGAATAAAGCCTTACCCAGTGAAGGTGGAAGCTAGTACAACAACACTTATTCTTACCATGGAAAGACAAGTTATAGTATCACTAAAGTACCTAGCTACCCAAAGCAGCTAGACAAGGCAATGTAAACTCCAGTTTGAAGCAGGGTTTCAAGGTGGCTTTAGCAGACCTGTTGTCTCAACCAGTTCTATTTATTTCAATGAGTTTATTGCCTCAGAATCTGGTCTGGGAGCAGTGTAAAGCCAGGAGACTAAAACAGGAGAAGAACAGTCTGTGGTAAATCCAGTCCAGTGATTAGTTCTTAAGAAACTGTTATATGCCCCTGTAAATAGAAAATGTTTACACCTGCTCTGGATTTAAAAATGTGTCAACTGTATCAGTTTTAACAAGACATTTCTGGGGTCACAGTCCCCCACACTACCACCATAGAGACGCTTATGATACTCAGGGACCCAAATGGTTTAGGGTGTGTATCACTGGGATTTTAAGGGCCCTAGTGGTCCTTAGGCTAGTAACAACCTATGTACTTATAACCTGATAACAGGGATACATTAGACCAGACAGTTCATAGGTTCATAGGTTCATAGGTAGGTACTAGGCTATTGGCCCTAGGGCCTATACAAGGCAAGCCAAAAAGGTACCCTGGCTTTTGCCACCCAAGAAAATTATTTTCCTGTGCCACTGTCGAGCAGAGCCACAGAAGTGATCCCCGGGGTGAATTTCAAATGCTTTAATGGGAAAAAGTTAAAGTATAGGATGCGAGAATACAGCATCAAAAGATTTCTAAGGCCAGTTTGAAGGGATACAAGTCAGTTAACTACTATTTTTTTGAAAGAAAATCCTGGATGTAGACTACATCATAAAGCTTTCGGTTCCCATTCAAAACTATAAAGGTCATTTCAACAAATATAACATGACTGAAAGAAGAAGCTCAAACTGGTCATATGTTCAAACACTGTATGGCCAAATGTTTGACCACATTTTACTGTTAGTGTAGTCAGACCGTAGTACATTTCCTTTCACATTGTAGTAATGCATGTATACATTTGTAACAGTGACCTATCAAACATGAAGAGAACATGCAAACTCTGGACAATGAGTGGAGGCCTGGCTTGAACCCCTCACTGTGGTGCTGTAAGTCACAGATTTTAATAACTGAGCCACTATACTGCCCTGATACTATTGACATGTTCTAATTTTGGTACTGGCAACCCTGGGCAATGGGAGATTTCTGTTTTGCAAGACACTAGAGTATTGTACATTTTACACTTGATCTTAGCCAAAAGGTCAAGAAGCAATACATTTTCCTCCATGGTGGCATGACGTTATAGTTAGAATACATAAGTAGGTAATGCATTTTCCCCTTCCAAAATATGTTTTTTGGGCTTTTTGTCATTTTTTGAATTGCCAAAGGTACAGACTTATACTGTGAATGATTAGTGTTGGTCATCACTCTTACATTTAGAGTTGATTGCCTCTCATTTCTGTGGTCATTTTTTTTTTGGCCATCAATCTTTTGAGCATTAGAACTGTCAGTGTGAAGTAAAACTTTGCCACTTTTGGGCTAAAATAAATGTCTAGCTTTTCGTGTTTGAGAGGGAGAAAGATGGTTGAGATGACTCACTGCAAATATGTATGTATATTGAATTTGTATAGACATTTTATATAATCTATTCCTCCGATGTTTGTGTTGGTTTGGGGCATGGCATACTCCTGATACAGCAGTAGCCATGCATGTGCTGTTTTCAGAGTGAGGTTTCAAAAGAACTAGAGTGAGGTTGAGCTATGTGGGCTGGGGAATGAAGTCCATTTGTGAAAAAAGTGTGTGTTACTGGCACCCCCTTTTTGTCATCCAATTATTTCTGGGGTGCAGAATATTGGTCGATATCTGGATATCTGAAAGTAGACTGGAACCTACCTAAAGAAATATTAAGTCACTTTGTGAACTACTAAGCTTTGAATTGGAAACTAGGAGACATAACTAATTCAAGAAACATTTTCTTGTCTCTATTATCTGATGCTTTATATCATCTCAACTGTTTTGAATTATCCTAGAACCTAATTATTTATCTGCCAAAACTGTGTGTGCATGAAATATTTTGTTTAAATTTAGTGCACTTTCATTAGTTATGTATTTTTGGACAGAGTATTACTTTATTATGACTTTGTCCCGGAAATATATAGTGCAACTTAAGAAGTTCGCATTACCCATGACTATAACTTTAAGGAAAAGCATCACACTTATTCTGTCCTCCTGTGGGGTCTATATTACGTTATCGAATGCTGGTAATGTCGAATATCACAACACCGACACGTAATGCTTGAACTATGGTAACGGCGAACATACAAAACCGTGAAACGCGAAATGTCGAAGTGTGATGGTTGGCCCGTCTGCAGTATAGCTCCGTAAGGTAAGTGTGCGATAGTTACAGACATTATGGTTAGGGTGCGGGTTAAGGTAAGTGCATAGATAGGTAATGTATGTAAGGTTTAGTGTAGGGTTAGAAGTAGGGTTTTGTTAACTGTATGTGTGTGGATTATTTGTTTTGTTTGGGTATATGTCTGTAGGGTAAGTGTGCGATAGTTACGGACCTTAGGGTTAGGGTGCGGGTTAAGGTAAGTGCATAGATAGTAATGTATGTAAGGTTTAGTGCAGTGTTAGAAGTAGGGTTTGGTTTGTGTATGTATGTGTTTCATTTACTATGTTTGGGTATGTAGTATGTAGCGCGTGGTGGTTTTGGCCAACTATGATGGATTGAGATTTGAAAATTTGCTGTTTAGGGAGTTCGACATATTTGCGGTTCGGCCTTTGTGTGTCGGTGTTCAACATTACCAGCATTCGATAACGTAATATAGACGCCTCCTGTGTTGTGGCCACTGCGGCCTGCAAACCAAACTGAGTGAGAAATGTCAAAGGACACGACAGAGAACACTAATATGTAATGATGGGTATGACATTCCAAATCCTAGTGATATTAACAGCTGAAAATTATAAGACTATTAAAACCAACAGTGATCATTATGACTTATGCAGCCTGACTGAATCTCATGGTTACAGAGAGATTTTGAAATGTACATACAGGGCTTGGCACTTATTGGTGGGAACTGACTAAGGTAGAGCAAGAAATCTGGATAAAGCCATAAATAATGGGGGACAAAGGCCCAAAAATAGGGACACTTTTTAAATATTGCTCTTACAAACTTAGAAAGTTGAGAGAATAACAGGTTTTGCATTAGCATGAATTTTCTTTAGGATATGAAGGCTGAAAATTAAATGTCTACTATTATTTTCTGACTTCAGTCCTCAACGATTTGCCAGTAAACTACAATTTTATGAGAAATGGACTAAAAGTATGAGTAAAAAAATCTGACTAGTTGAGAGCTATGCATGCAGACCAAATCCTTAGTGACCAACAAGGATAGTCAGACTCCAGGGAAATATTCCCTAGATGACACTAAGTTTCAAGACCTGCACAACATCAGCTTTCTGCACATGACTTGCCACAGTTTGGATGTTGAGAGAGTAATACAGTTGATGCACCATATCAATACACAGATTGCTGAGACCAGCAGCAGCAGTATTTGATGAATGAAGTGCCCAGGTGGCACGGAGTGATGGCATTTGAAGAAGGTTGACAAACCACATTCTGCCACTGAAAATGCTGTGACCTGACACATGCCAGCTCTGTAAAGGAGCATATAGTAGACAGAAACCCTAAGATATATATTGACAGCAAAATATCAAAACACAAAATACTGACAAAATGTAACCACATTCAAAACCAATGTTTTTTCAGGGGGCAAGCCTCCCTGCACAATCTCACACCCCCTGCTAGTTATATATACCAAGTCTGGTGTCACACAAGAATGGGGAAAGGGCATAAACCCTTCCCTGGTATAACTTCAATTTTGTCAATATTTTATGTTGCTGTCAATACTTTGACTGTCAATCTTATGCTGTTTTAGATCGTTTTAGGTACTCATATGGGTGTTAGATGATTTGGCACTGCATGCATTTATTGTTTAAATTTTAAAAGCATTTGTCACTGGTGCAGTTGGTTTTATAAATAGCTAAAAACTTGTGAGCTGTGAGTTGTGTGTCTCAAGTCACTAATGTGTCACACTTTGTTGAAGTGTACTTCATTGTTCACTAGTTGTGCTTAGAGGCCGTTGCCGAACTCCTCTGGTGAAATTGTTGCCTTTTCTTTCATTTTTAGAGTTTGTTTGCTTTACGTTGTTAACAAAGTTGAGAAATTCAAATGGCCTTGGCACTTTTTCACCGCAGACTAGAATAGAAGAATTCCAGCTGAAGAAATTGCACCCAAGATAGTTGCATACATTGTTCAATTGTCTGAATAAAGGATACAATAAATTACTAAAAGCAGGTAAGGTCAGTACATAAATACTAACTAATTCAAAAACAAAACTGGTTAGTGCTGAATATGAGCGAGAACTAGGAAGAATATGTACAGATGTGATTGTTAACAACAGACACATAGAACGGTAGGAAGGTAAGCGTGGTGTGTTCGGCTGCACTATATGGTCAGTGTCTGAGTTACTGCACCATTTCATAGTGCTTGTAATCTAAATTCACTTCCTGTCCTACATTACTTCCCTGCATGAAGGTGATTCCTCTCACGTTTCACTTTGTTCAGCATTCTCTGAATAGAGAATGGCAGAAGTAATACTCACCTGATTCTAAGAGGTAATATTTCAGAAGCCATGCAAATGCTGCTGTAATACAGTTATAAATGTACCTACAGAAAAACACAGACTATGGCTTACATCTCAGAGCAGGACTTGCCATGTGAGTGGCAGTAAATATTGGCAAGTTGTACCAAAACCACGGACTGTATGGTGGGCTTATATTCCAAACTATTACGATAGGCTCCCAAGTAAGGTCTCCGAAACTATAACCACTCAGGTCCACTGTTGCAAATCCCACAATCTAAACATCAGTCTTCTGACCATGCATTCGAAATATTGTCCTTTAAACTTTAAGCAACCCTGCCATCCCATGTTAGAAACTTTTCATAACTGTTCACTTCAGAAACTAATGTATATATTGTACATTATACGCTGCTTGAGTGTACATTGCACCGATCTTGTTCACTAGAATGTATATACACAGATTTTTCTTTATAATTCATATGAATTACTCTGTTATTGCTTACTTTTCTGTGTTTTTGTTTGTGAAATGTTTTGTGCTGAGTCTGATTTGGTCAGTTCTGATCACTGCACTACCCAATAAACAAATATGAATAAAATTAATCCTGAGCTTAAAGATGATGCACTATACTCAATATTCAGAGGTCTGCTAAAATCTCATTTAACAAAAACCAAGCTCAGTGTACTTATAAACCCTTCAGGTCATATAATGTATCTCCAAACACCATCATATTGGGTGACTTCAACTACCCGAATATAGACTGGGAACATTACTCAAGCCCTAACTTTCTAACGGTTCCTGGAGTTCATAAATTCAAATGCCATGGAACAGCTAGTCACTGTTCCCACGAGAGGAGAAAATATACTAGATCTCATTGTCACAAACATGGGGACAAAATGCTCCACACCGGAAGTATATCCCTCATTGGTGAGATCTGATCATAAACTAATCTCACTGGAAATCCACATCCGCCCCACCCCAAACAAAAAGACCATAGTGAAGAACTTCTCTAAAGCAAACTTCACACTACTCAAGACTGGTGTGGTATCCTTCAAGGCCCCTGAGTCAGAGGAAACCACAACCCAAGCTAAGCCCTTACAAATGCCTTCTATGAACACCTCCAGGACTGCATGGATCAGGCAATCCCAAATAAAACCAAGACTCTTTCCACAAAAGGCGTCCAGTCTGGTGGACCCCAGCCATTAACAAACTTTACAATAAGAGGAGAAAGCTATTACATGATAGAACAAAATCCATAAAAGGAAGTCACCCTGATCATTATTAGTAAAAAATCGAGCACTCATAAAATCAACTAAGGCCAATTTTGAGAGAAAAATTGCCATGGATTCAAAGGACAATCATAAGGCCCTTTTCAGCTATGTTAGGAACCTGGGTGGAAACTCACAGATATGCTCAGAATTAGTCCAAAATGATACAAAATTCACTGAACCCACAGACATTGCCAACATACTGGCACGCAGGTTCAGTGCAAACTTCACCCCTCTCCCCTAAAGGAGATAACTATCCCAGCCAGTGTAGCCTCCCGGACATCTCAAATCGCAGGTGAAAGCTGCTCTCTCTAAAGCTAAAAACACAGCATCAATGGGACGGATGGTGTCCCCGGCTGTGTGCAATGAGCTAAATGAGGAATTAAACCCGCACATAAGGCAGCTGTTTAATCTCAGCCTTACCACAGGATACGTGCCCAAGGAGTGGCGTCGGCAACTGTGGTCCCACTCCACAAAGGTGGCCTCTCGGACCCTGGTAATTACAGCCCATAAGCTTAACAAGTCTAGTCTGCAAAGCTATGGAGAGGATCATAATGGAGCTCATAAACAAAGATATAGGGGACTTGCAGACATTGGACCCGACCCAGTTTGGCTTTGTCAAGGGAAGATCATGCCTTTTGAACTTGGTACTTCTTGAAATAGTCACCAAGGCCATTGATGAGGAAAGGCAGTCCATACAGCCTACCTTGACCTTGCAAAGGCTTCGACACAATACCCCACTCGGGTATTGTAGAAAAACTACCAGCTTAAATGTAAACCCATATGTCACAAGATGGGTTGCAAACTGGCTTAAGGACAGAACCCACAGGGTTAGAGTTGCTGGCGCTGTGTCAGACTCCAAGCCGGTCACAAGTGGTGTCCCACAGGGCTCGGTCCTTGGCCCCTATTGTTTGGCATCTACTTCTCAGAAGTACAGGCCAACATGGGAGGACTTTGGCTGACAAAGTTTGCAGATGACTGCAAACTGGGCCATAGTGGAAAGTGCATCGGACACTGATATCCTTCAGAAGGGACTCACGGAAACAGATAGCTGGTGCCAGAGCCATGGCCTGAAGTTAAGCCAAAAATGTATAGTCATACCCTTGAAAAACAAGGTAACCCCAAGCTACCATATAGGTGGCAATCCACTAAGCACAGAAGAGGTTATCAGGGACCTGGGGACCCAGGTTGACAGTGGCCTTTCTTTTGACACTCACATTGCTAAAGTGGTTAGAAAGACCTTCTACATTGCCCACCTGATCATGAAGGATTCACATCCAGATCTAGTGAGGTCATTGTTCCCCTGTACTCTTCACTTATCAGACCAATGATCGAGTACAATGCCCCATTCGGGATGTATCTCACCCGACATCTGCAGCAATTGGAGAGACCCCAAAGTTCCTCACCAAAAGGATAAAGGGACTCCAAAATCTGTCATATGCTGCCAGATTGAAGAAACTCCAGCTCTATTCAGTCGCATACCGTCTGCTCAGAGGTGACATGTGCCTGACATACAAGGCCATGTCCAACCCGGAATTAATGGACATGCTCCACCTCAAAAATCCAAATCCACCAAAACCACTAGAGCAAGCGACTTAAACCTTAGCACGGATATAAATAGGACGTGCTGGAGGGATAGATTTATCACTCAGAGACTCCCTATGCTGTGGAATAAAATCCCGGTCCATGTGAGGCAGAGCACCTCGCTGACTCTGTTCAAGAGAAATCTAGACCTGTGGATGGGAGATCGTAGGTTTACCCCGGGAATCATCTCTGGGTCACTGCTGGACAGAGGCACAACAAACTAATGGGCACAGTATTTTTTCATATAAGGGGTGGCGTAAGCCACAATAATTTGGGCTAGGCTTATAAATGCCTTAGGGCAGATAGCCTAACCTATGAACCTATAATCTAAACCTTGTAATCTCCTCTCTTGTTACTTCAACTCCACTAATTATCATACGTCTCTAGTTCCAATAACAAAACTGCATTTCCTGCCCAGGCCTGCAGGAAGGTGATTTTTCTAAAACCCCAGGAACTCTCAGACATTCTACAGATTGTTTACTATTTATAAGTTGCTTCTGTTTCACTTAAGTGTTTCTCTGTAAGTTTTATGATTTTGTCACTGGTCTGTACACTGCTTTTTGTACCTTTGCATGTTGCATAACATTTGCTTCTGTTTCTGTGTATTACTGTTTGTAAATTGTTTCAGGGCTGAGACTAAAATTGGTCAGAAATGATCAGAGCTCTACCCAAGTAAACACATTCAAATCAATCAATCAATCAATCAATCAATCAGTCAATCATTCAGTCAATCAATCATTCTCATTATTTGGTACAGCCACTTTCTTGCCTATGGGGTACAATCAGCATTGGTGCTATTATATAAAACAGCATATGTCCACTCATGACGTGCCCTGAAATACTGTGCATCTGTAATGTATCTCATTATATAATGTATGATGAGCCTTTAAATAAATATATTATGTGCCTTAAAGAATGGTGCATTCAGCATGTGCCTTACTGTATGACGTCACTGACCTGAGCCTGAAAATACAGTGCAGCCATTACTTCTTCCCTAGACCTATAGCATATGTGTGGGTTTACCCACACTCCATCCAAACATACTACTTTGATTGACAGAGTTCCAAAAAGATAAATAAAATCAATTGAAAAGAATAAAAAAAAAAGATCCTTTTTATTTATTTTTTGCAGGATGGCAAGCTGCCCCGGCAGCCTCCCCCAAATGATATATAATAACAATGGTCATACTACAGTGGGGGAAAAGGGCAAAAAACTTCAAAACTGTACTGGTGGTTCTTCCTATTTAACATATTGCAGAAAAGTTACCATGATATTACATTTTTTAATGAAATAAAGCAATGTCTAAGGCAGCAGCAAAGTGCAAAAATGTCACTAATGTATAAAGACACTGCGGTATGTGTATGTAATGTGACTAATATATAAAGATACTGCGGTATAAGTGTAAGTAATGTGACTAATATATAAAGATACTGCAGTATAAATGTAAGTAATACAACTAATATATAAAGATATTGTGGTATAATTGTAAGTAATGTGACTAATATATAAAGATACTGCGGTATAAGTGTAAGTAATGTGACTAATATATAAAGATACTGCAGTATAAATGTAAGTAATGCAACTAATATATAAAGATATTGTGGTATAATTGTAAGTAATGTGACTAATATATAAAGATGCTGCGGTATAAGTGTAGGTAATGTGACTAATATATAAAGATACTGCGGTATAAATGTAAGTAATGTGACTAGTATATAAAGATACTGTGGTATAAGTGTAAGTAATGTAACTGATACATAAAGATACTGTGGTATAACTGTAAGTAATATGACTGCTATATAAATATACTGTGGTATAAGTGTAAGTAATGTGACTAATATATAAAGATTATGCATTATAAGTGTAAGTAATGTGACTAATATATAAAGATACTGTGGTATAAGTATAAGCAATGTGACTAACATATAAAGATACTGTGGTATAAGTGTAAGTAATGCGACTAATATATAAAGATTATGCAGTAAAAGTGCAAGTAATGTGACTAATATATAAAGATATTGTGGTATAAGTGTAAGTAATGTGACTGAAATATAAAGATACTGTGGTATAAGTGTGACTGATGTGACTAATATATAAAGATACTGTGGTATATGTGGAAGTAATGTGAATGATATATAAAGATACTGTAGTATAAGCGTAAGTTATTCGACTGATATATAAAGATACTGTGGTATAAGCATAAGTAATGTGAGTGATATATAAAGATACTGCGGTATAAGTGTAGGTCATGTGAGTGATATATAAAGATACTGTGGTATAAGTGTAAGTCATGTGACTGATATATAAAGATACTGTGGTATAAGTGTAAGTAATGTGACTGATATATAAAGATACTGTGGTATAAGTGTAAGTCATGTGACTGATATATAAAGATACTGTGGTATAATTGTAAGTCATGTGACTGATATGTAAAGATACTGTGATATAAGTGTAAGTAATGTGACTAATATATAAAGAAACTGTGGTGTATTGGGGTCATTAGTTCAAACAGTTCACATTTTTCCTATATTTTGAAACAGATATCTCATGCTTCAGGCATCAACCAGTTGACTATCATGTAAAGTTCATTCTCTTTATTGTTACAGTTTGAACAGTATAGCGTCATATAGTCCTTCTTTTAGATTAAGACACAAAATACATGCAAAGGAGATGGCCTTCTTCAAATTCATATTGTACAAACTTTTTGTAATTAAAATGACGTAGTGCCTGCTACACCTATCTAATGCAGTCCTGATAACTGTTTCCTTTCAGGTAAGTCCATTTAATCATGGTTCAGCAGTTCCTTCACAGGGGCTGTCCTTCTCATTCATCACGCCTATTAAAAACTTCTTCCACTTTAACATTTACTTACAGTGGACTACCCTGCTTCTCCACATCTTGCCTGTCACACTTTCAGCCTGTTTTTAATACTTAATTCAGGCTGTCTCTAACAGCCAGTGCAGTAAGGACCCATTCCTCCAATTGCTCAAAAAGAATATCCTGCAGTATCTTCAAAGCAGATAAGAAAAGATCATTTGTCTTCAGACTCTGTGGGGTTTTGACTGCAGGCACAGCTACAGGTTCAACTGCATCCTAACTCTGCTAACACCACATGTCTGGGAACCTTCTACAGGCAGTTTAACCCTTTCACCACTTCTTTAGCTGCCTTACTACAACTTAACCAGTGGTGTAGCCAGTATGTAATCCTGAAAATGGTGCATCCAGCATCTGCCTTACTGTTTGCAGCAACTATCAAGCACATGACTGCAAAGTGTAACCAGCATGTGCATCATATGCAGTATGACCAATCTGTACGCCACAGCATGATGCACAGTCTATAGTGGTATGCAGCCAGTATGTGACCCATCATAGGGTGAAGCTAGCACATTCCTCATTGCCTGGTGTAGTCTGAATATACCTCCCTCTGTACTGCATCCAGTGTGGGCCTTACAATAACACATTCAGTCTACAGATTCAATACATGATGTCATCAGTATAGGACACAGAAAATGATGCACTCACTCCATATCCCTATGCATTTTTTAACCTTAGTTTTTTTGGTACTCTTAATACCTCTGACTTTTAGCCCTACTGACTTAGTTGACCTATTAATTTCTTCACAAGCCCACACATCCCCTTCACCCTATGGATATCAATTTTCTCCTAAAGGAATAAGTCAGCTTTTCAACAAATGATGCCATCATAGGTTCATAGGTTCATAGGTTGGTACTAGGCTATTGGCCCTAAGGCCTATGCAAGCCTAGCCATAAAAATTCCCTGGAAATTTTTTCCCACAATATTTACTTCTCTGGGCCCCTGTCTAGCAGGGCAACTGACATGATCCCAGGGGTGAATTTCCTATCTCCCATCCAATCATCAAGGTTCCTTTTGAAGAGGGCCAATGAGGCGCTCTGCTTGACATGTATGGGCAGTCTATTCCAGAGTATGGGGAGTCTCTGGGTCAGGAATCTATCCCTCCAGCATGTTTTGTTCATTATGATGATAAGGTTTAGATCCCTGGAATGTGTGGCTCTGAGGGATTGGGATTTCTTTAAGTGGAGCATGTCCAACAGCTCAGGGTTTGACATGGCCTTGTATGTTAAACAGAGTTCACCTCTGAGTAGACGATATGCCACAGAGTATAGCTGGAGTTTTTTTTAGACGGTCAGCATATGGCATCTGCTTTAGGCCTGTAATTCTTTTAGTGAGGTATTTCTGTGGTCTTTCCAGCTGTTGCAGATGGGGCATTATACTCTATAATGGGTCTAATGAGGGATGAGTACAGTGGGACAATGACCTCCTTTTTTCTAGATGAAAATCACTTAGTGATGAGGTGTGCCACATAGAAGGATTTCCTGACTGTTGTGGTGATGTGGTTATCGAAAGTGAGACCACTGTCCACTTGTGTCCCTAAGTCTCTCATCACACTTTCAATGTTTAGTGTCCTGCCACCTATGTGGTAGTTCATGGGTACATGTTTTTTTCCAAAGGGAATAACTACATTTCTTGGCTTTAAGCTTGAGCCCATGGCTCTGGCACCAGGTATCTGTTTCTGTAAGGCCCTTTTGTAGAATATCCACATAATTTGGGGATTCAATAATGGTTCCCAGTTTGCAGTCATCTGCAAACTTTGTTAGCCAGAGTCCCTTAGTGTTGGCCTGTACTTCAGAGAAGTAGATGCCAAACAAGAGTGGTCCCAGGACTGAACCCTGAGGTACTCCACTTGTCACTTGCCTGGAGCTGGATTTGGAGTCGGCTACTTTTACAGTCTGGGTTCTGTCAGTATGCCAGTCAGCAACCGATCGAGTGACATAGGGATTTATGCCCAGCTTAGTAAGTTTATCTATGATTCCAGAGTGGGGGATGGTGTTGAAGGCCTTGGCGAGGTCCAGATAGGCTGTGTGGACCGCCTTACCCTCATCCACAGCTCTGGAGACAGATTCGAAGAAGTCAATCAGATTCAGGAGACAAGATCGGCCCTTCACAAACCCAAACTGGGTGGGGTCCAGTGTTTGAAGGTTGCCAATGTCTTTGTTTATAAGTTCCATGATAATGAGTTCCATGCCCTTGCAGATCAGGCTTGTCAGACTGATGGAACGGTAGTTCCCGTGATCTAAGGCGGATCCTCCCTTGTGGAGTGGGATAACTGTAGCTGTGCGCCACTCAGTGGGCATGAAGCCTGAGGTGAGGCTATGATTAAACATGACACTTAGGTGGGGTGCCAGTTCATTTTGTAGTTCATGTAGTACACAGCCTGGGATGTCATCTGGTCCCATGGATGCTGTATTCTTAGCTCTGGAGAGTGCTGTTTCTACCTGTGTGGCTGTGATTATCGGAATTTGGCAATCTTTTGGTATTGAGATGGGCCCTTTAGGGGGTGAGGGGGGGGGTGAAGTTGGCACTAAATCGATCTGCCAGGATATTGGCAATATCCTTGGGATCAGTATATTTAATGCCATTCTGTTGTAGCTCAGAGCAGATCTGAGCATTGCCATTTAGATTTTTGACATAACTATAGAATGCCTTGTGGTTGTCTTTGGAATCTTTGGCAAATAGTATGTAATAGCATGTGTGCGTTTTAGCACCCCTACTACATGTGAGGCCATGTTAAGGGTTAAGTTAAAAACAAGTAAAACAAATCATATCACAGGAGGACTTATTTTTAACTTAACCCTTAACATGGCCTCACATGTAGTAGGGGTGCTAAAACGCACACATGCTATTACATACTATTTGGTTGTTGTTGTGTCTTTCGGCTTTTCCCGGTTAGGGGTCGCCACAGTGGAACTCCAGTCCACTAATGATTGGCAGTAGATTTTTATGTGCTGAGTTGCCGGCCTTGACACACAACCTTCAACCAAGGTACGCCCATTCACACATGTCTCTACACAGAAGATGCTCTAGCTGAGAATCAAACAGGACAGCCTCTTACTGTGAGGCGACAATGCTACCGCAGCATCACCACTGCAGTATTACATACTATTTGGTAAATCCCTGTATTCAGCATTTTCTATAGCATGTTTCTACCTAGGAGCAGCCTCTACCTGCACTGTTCTCCCAAAGAAGGAAAACTGCCCTTGGTCACTTGATCCTTTCTTGACCAATCTGCAGTCTGATACTGTGGTCCTTACATAAATATAGAGCACCATCAGTGCAGGCAAATGCTCTGTCCCAGTCAGCTGGTCACATACTCCTACACATGGCACAACTAACATGCACTGCAGTACCAGTGCATTCCACCTCCAGTCTCACTAAAAGTCACAACCAGTATGTGACCCAGATCATGGTGCAGCTATTATAGGTCCCATCACATGGTACACAGAGCATATGCCCCACTAATTAAGTAGCAGGGTACACGTTTCCTGTCCTAAAGTTGCTGCACTTCTTTTTGGTGTACATCACTGCATTTTGTAAGCAGCTTGTACTGTACTTTATAGTGTGACCATTATGTTCTGTGTTATTTAGAATATCTATCATGTGCAGCATTGTACACTGCAGCCAATCTGTGCCCTGTTACACAGTATAACCAAAATGTGCTATACTTAGTAGTGTAACCTGTGTGTGTGACAAAGTGCAACCAACATGAATCCCACTGTGTTAAAGTGATGTTACTGTCTTTAAAGTGAAGTATGGCAGCCTGTACCCCTATGACATCTGAAAAGCAGGACATATAGAAAAACCCTGCCTTGGGAGAATCTAAATACATTAATGTGAAGTGCATCCATTGTTGCATACAGCACCCAGTATGTGTCTTAACACAAAGCAACCAGTATATAGAGCATTATGGAGTGCAAACAAAATGCACCCTGTTGTATCATAAATCCAGCATATACCCTGCAATGTAATGTAGTCAGTACATGCATTGATATGACCCTACCCAGTTTGGGTTTGTAAAAGGCAGATCATATCTCCTAAACCTGATAGACTTCATTGAAGCGGTCACCAAAGCTGTAGATGAGGGTAAGGTGGTACACACAGCCTATCTAGATCTCGCCAAGGCTTTCAACACCATCCCCCCACTCTGGAATTATAAACAAACTCACTAAACTAGGTATAAATCCCTATTTCACAGGATGTGTTGCCAAATGGCTCACTGACCAAACCCACACTGTGAAAGTATCAGACTCTAAATCCAACTTCAGACCAGTGACAAGTGGAGTATCACAGGGTTCAGTCCTAGGTCCTCTCCTGTTTGGTATCTACTTCTCTGAAGTACAGGCTAACACAGAAGATCTTTGGCTAGCAAAGTTCGCAGATGACTGCAAACTAGGAGCCATAATCAAATCTCCTAACGATGTGGATATCCTACAAAAGGGCCTCACTGAGACAGATGCCTGGTGTCAAAGCCATGGCCTCAAGCTCAGTGCCAAAAAGTGCATTGTCATCTCCCTTTTGGTAAAAACTCTGTACCCATGAACTATCACATAGGCGGTAGTCTACTTAACACCGAAAGTGTGATAAGAGACCTTTGGACACAGGTGGACAGTAGTCTCCCCTTTGATAATCACATCGCCACAGTAGTCAGTAAATCCTTCTATGTGGCACACCTCATCACAAAAGGTTTCTCATCCAGGAAAAAAGAGGTAATTGTTCCCCTCTACTCGTCACTCATTAGACCCATTATAGAGTACAATGCCCTTTTTGGTATGTACTTCACAAGACAGCTACAACAACTGGAAAGGCCACAGAAGTACCTCACAAAGAGGATTACCAGCCTCAAACAGATGCCCTACACAGACCATCTAAAAAAACTCCAGCTTTACTCTGTCTCATATCGCCTACTCAGAGGCGATCTCTGCCTAACACACAAAGCTATGTCAAACCCAGAGCTGTTGGACATGCTCCACATAAAGAAATCCCAATCCCTCTGAGCTACATGCTCTAGGGACCTAACCCTTGTCACCACAATAAACAGAACATGCTGGAGGGATAGATTCCTGTCTCAGAGACTTCCCATACTCTGGAAAAAACTACCTATCGATATCAAACAAACCTCCTCATTAGCACTCTTCAAGAAAAATCTTGATGATTGGATGGGAGATAGGAAATTCACCCCGGGATCACATCTGTGGCTCTGCTTGACAGGGGCACAGGAAAATAATTTTCTTGGGTGGAAAAAGCCAGGGTACTGTTTGGCTAGGCTTATATAGGCCCTAGGGCCAATAGCCTAGTACCTACCTATGAACCTATGAACCTATATGCACTGCACAGAACAAACAGAGCCTGCCTGGTTAAACAGTACAAGCTTACAGTGCTGTACTGTACAGTTTAACTAGTTTTTGACTTGCTACACAGTGCAGTCAGCATGTACTTTGCTGGGTAGTGCCGATACTATATAATGTATTACTTAGTACAGCCAACATGTACCTCACTGCACAGTGCAGATAACAAGTGCTGTATTACATTGTTCAACCAATATGTTCCTCACTTTGCACTGCAGATACCATGTGCTATTATACATAGTGCAGTTATCATGAACATCACTGCACAATGCAGATACCATGTGCTATATTACACAGTGCAACCAATATGTACTCCACTAGGCAGGGCACATATCATGTCCTGTATTACATAATACAGCCAACATGTTCCCCACTGTGCAGTGCAGGTACCATGCATTGTATTATATAACATGTACCCCACTGTATATTGTCTATTACATGTGCTGTATTACATAGTAAAACCATAATGTTGCCACTGAGCAGTGCAGATACCATGCGTTGTATTATTTAATTCAACTAGCATGTTCCCACTAAGCAATGCAGATTCCATATGCTGAATTAAGTTGGTACAAACAACAAGTTGTTTCATACTATCTACTGCAGCCATCACTCCTGCTACACTGTACCACTATACATGCATTTATGTAGTTCAGACAGTGTAGTACAACCAGTGTGTATATCCTCCTTTGTAGTCCAAACAACAAACACATCCAGCATGCATCCCACTGTACATTGCACATACCATGTTCTCTACTACATAGTACACTAGTGTGTTCCCCATAGCACAATGCAGATACCATGTCCTGTATTACATAATGCAACCATCATGTTCCCCACTATAAAATACAGCTACCACGTGTTGTATTACACAGTGCAGCCAACATGCTCCCCACTGCATATTGCAGATACCATGTATTGAATTACATAGTGCAACTATCATGGCCCCTACTGTACAGTGCAGATATTATTTGCTGTTTTGAATAGTGCAACCAATATGTCCCCTACTCTGTTTTGCAGATATAATTGCTGTATTACATAGTGCAACCAACATTTATTCCATTGTGCAGTGTAGATACCATGAGCCATATTACATAATGCAACCAGCATGTATCCCACTGTACTATGCAGATACCATGTGCTGTAATATATTGGGCATCCAACATATTCCATACTATCTACAACAGCCATCACTTCTGCTACATGCTATAGCTGATGTACATGCCTTTATATAGTTCATCCAGTATAGTGTACCTGGTGTATGTGCCCTCCTTTGTAGTGCAGCCAACATACACAACCAGCAAGTCACTTCTTGGAGAGTACAGCCAATACATACTGTAAGCAATACATCTAACATATACAGCAATGTGTGATGCAACAAGCATATTCACTGCTATGTTGTGAGACCAGCATGATCCCCAATGTATGGTGCAACCATAGTCTTTCCTAATTTAATTTCTCCAAGTATTTTGGGTTCCTAATGCCATAACAGGAATGAACTCCATTCTTAAGTCAGAGTACAGTTAGAGTTCATAAAATTTGTATTGCTTCAAGTCTTTGATGTTAGCCAAGAATGCTCTTCTCAGCACCCCAAATGTACCCAGAATTGCATTTTTCTGTAATTCATACATGGTTACATGTATTGGTATCATATCTATGTATGGCTGTAAATTATTTTTTTATTAGACTTATTGCTCCTACTACAATTGGAACTGCCTAGGTAACTTTCTTCCACATTGCTCTTGTTTCTGCCTGCAAATCCTGGTATTTTATGACTTTGTGTTTTTCTATATGTAAGACACCCTAATCACTGGGTGTAGCAATTTCAATGATCAATGTAACTTTTGTCTTTTTTCATGGACCACTATATCTGGTTTTCTCACATCTATTTTTTGAACTGTTGGTAATGGGTGATCCCATGTGATATAGGTTCATAAGTGGTTATAGGCTAACAGCCCCAGAAGGTCTTTTTAAGCAAAGTAAAGCATCCCAAGATGAGAATCAAACCCTGCATGTGAGGTAAATACCTTAACCATTATGCTAACCCCCAACTTCATCATTAACTCTAAAGACTGGTGGTTCATGTTTCTAATGCCTCTCAGCTACTTCTATATTGTAGTGTTGGTACAATCTCCAGTGCAATAGTCTTGCCACATTTTTGTGCCTTTCAGTATACAGGCCCTGTGACATATGTGTATCACATTCAATAACAAGTTGCAGAATTGTATCAAGTTCTTTTTTTACAGAATCTGAATTTGTATGTTTCTCCCACCTTTTCAATAGAGTTTGTAAGCTACTGTGTAAGTAGTCACCTATCCTGGAACACCATTATTAACCTTTCATCTTTTGACTTCCGTTCACCTCTCATTAATAATTCCTGAGTCCAATCTTGGTCAACATGAGTTTGTTCCATGAGATCTCTGTAGTTGCCACTATGTGTATGTCTTTTTTCCAATGTTTTCCTTCTTATCTGATCCTTTCCCTTATATCTTTATATTCTTTCTTTGTTTTTGTTTTTTTTTTTTGTTTGTTTTTTTTTTTTGGGGGGGGGGTTGGCACATTCAGTTTCTGCCTGATTTTTTGCCTACTTCTGGTTTGATTTCCATTCCCACTTGATACAGAAAAGTTTCCACTAAATGAAGCAAAGATGTCATCTTAGACTTCTTCTCATGTTTTAAAACTTTTACTGTGTTTGGATCTGGTGAGGTCAACAGATATGTATGCATGCATGCAGTCCCACAGTGGGAGATTTATACATGTTATCAATTTTGAGGAGGCTCATACTTCCTTCAAAGCAAAGAACATATAATATAGGTTTACACCGATTGTTATATATCATCTGATACGTTCATAGGTAAACAGTAGGCTAATGATCACATGGGGCTTTTTAAGCTGAGCCATGCTTCCCAAAGGGGAGACTCAAATCCTGTACCTTGTGTCTATAAAGTAAATGTTTTAACCATTATACCAGACCCCACAGAAGTATAAAGCATTTTTTTTTGTTTTCTTGTCCAATAGATCCAGTACTTTGGGACCAGTCAATTACCCCCAAAACTGTAAGTTTTGAACATGTCTTGTTATGTAGTATATCTTGCAGATATTCTATACACAGCACTACATGCACCTGTCCCATTATGTAGTGCAACATGTAGACCTTCCACTGCATAGTGCTACATGCATTTGCCCCACTATGTACTGCAACCTGTAGATGTTCCACTACACAGTATTACATTCACATGTCCCACTATGTAATACAACCTATAGGCATTCCACTGAATTGTGCTACCTGGACCTGTGTCATTATGCAGTGTAACATGTAGACGTTCCACCACATAGTGTTACATGCACATGTCCGGGTCTATATTGGAAGTCTGAATGCTCATAAGTCTGAACCCCGTCATTTTGAACTGGGAACTTCAAAGTCTGAAAATAACGAAGCCATGGAACATTGAATTATTTCCCAGGGAAAGAATTTGGTGGGTCGTTTCTGTGGCTTTGCTATTTCCCCCACTGTGGTGCAATCTTGGAGTTGGTATATTTAAGTAGGGGTGATGTGGGGTTCACAGCCCTTCACATTGGGGGATGTGGGGGCAAAGCCCCCCGCATTAGAAACAGTATTTAGTGTCCATGTGTTTCTGTGTTTTGTACTGGAACAGCGATTTTTTTCCCTGGGAAACAAAATTGCTGTTCTGAGTGTTCGGAGTATTCAGTTTTTGAACTTTTGGGTTTGATATTTACATAGTTAAAGTTTTGACACTTCGACTACGTGATTTAGACCCCACATGTCCCACTATGTAGTACGACTTGCAGACATTCCACTTCATAGTGCCACAGCCACATGCCCCATTATGTAGTGCAACTTGCAGATGTTCCATTACATAGTGTGATATGCACATGCCCCACTATGAAGTACAACCTACAAATGTTCCACTATGTAGTGCTATATGCACATGCCCCATTATGAAATTCAACCTTAGGCATTCCACAGCATAGTGTGACATGCAAATGCTCCATTATGTGGTGCAATCTGCAGGTGTTCCATTACATACTGCAACATGTGCATGCCCCACAATGAAGTGCAACCTGTAGATGTTCCACTACTTAGAGCTATATGCACATGTCCTATTATGTGGTACAACATGTAGGCATTCCACTACACAGTGGAATTCCTACAAGTTGTTAGTATTCTACTGTCTAGTGCTACATACACATGCCCTTTTATATGTTGCAACTTTCAGATATTCCTTTGCATAATGATACATGAGTATCCCACATGTAGTGCAATCTACTGCATAGTGCCACATGCATGTGCCCCACTATGTGGTGCAACCTGCAGATGTTCCACTGCATAGTGCTTTGTGCACATACCCCACTACATTGTGCAACAACCTGGAGATTGTAGTGCAATGTGCAGATACACCACTGCATAGTGCATAGCGCTACACTCACATAACCCATTGCATTGTGCAACCTGCAAATGATGCATTGCACAGGGATGTATACACACCCCAGTGTGTGTTCTACTGCATAGTGCTGCATGCACATGCCCCAATATGTAGTGCAACCTGTGACCTGCAGATATTCCTCTGCATAGTACTATGTGCATATGACCTAATACATTGTGCAACCCGTAGATTTTATACTATATAGTGCTGCATGCACTTCCTACTGTATTACGTACAACCTTTCCACAGCATAGTGCTACATGTGCTTCCCACCATGTAGTGCAACTTGTTGGCGCCCTATAAAACAGTGCACCCTCTCCATTCTGGTGTACTGAAACAGCACACACCTACCTACTTTTTTCTGCTGATTTATACTTTATTGCACAGTGCATCCATCACATATCCCACAACAGTCTGCAGCTAATATGCTCATGTAAATGTTACAGCCATCACTGAATAAAAATAAGCTGTGCAACATGCCACAAATAGCTGCAGTAGTTACAATGTTGGTCTCTTAAATGAAGAAAAGACAGACTATTGACAAGGTGCTACACTGCAGTACTGATATGTTAAATTGTATTCAGACAGTGTTCTGATAAGCTGAGGGGGGTATTCTGTTACTTATATTTTTACTCTTCACTGACATTACTCAGCCCTGCCCAATACCATGATTAAGACTTAAAAAGTTGTGGATCTATGAGATTTCATCATAGATGACAATGCTTCATTATTAGGCAGGGGCTTCCTTTTTTAGGTTCCCCTACCTAGCTTCTTAATATCAAGCTTTTATAGTTAGATCAGTCAGATCATTGATGTGTATATCTTGCCTTGTAACAGAGGGAAGCTGGGTGGCTGGCTGTAAATTTTGAAAGTATAACAGATCCTGAAACCCTTTTTCCCTTTTTAGCTGAATGAGAAGCTTCTTCTCAGTCCTTTGGTCACTCTGCTGATTTTATATGCCTACAACCAGACGTGAGTTCACATTATGAGAGTGTAAACCCCCCCCCATCACTTAGGATTTGAAGTACCATGCAAGTATTCTCTACCTGTAATCTAATGGTGTAGAGTATTCCTGCAATTAGCCGTGGACTGTTTACATACTTCAAAGCCATGACATAAAAACATTTAGCTCTGTAGTAGCCTTAATCTGACCTGTTTACACATGTGCACTCACATACATGAGCATACACACATTTAATACATACACACGCTCATGCAAACACACACACACACACACACACACACACACACACACACGCACATGCACACACAATCCCACACACACACACACACACACACACACACACACACACACACACACATACACACACACAAATGAGTACACACTCAACTACACACCTCCACACACACACACACACACACACACACACACACACACACACACACCTACACACACATGCACACATACACACACACACACACACACACACACACACACACACACACACACACACACACACACACACACACATACACACACATGAGTATACACTCAACTACACACCTACACACACACACACACACACACACACACACACACACACACACCTACACACTCATACACACACAGATATGCACGCACACACATGCACTCATGCACACACACACACACACACACACACACACACACACATATTCATACACAGATATTGATACCCACGCACACGCGTGCATGCACACACACACACACACACACACACACACTAGATGAAACTGGCCTACAGCTCACAATCAGCTGTAATAACAAACAGTATAGTATCAATGCAATCTCAATTGATATGCTGAATACTAGCTTTTTATACTGAAATGACTCATTTAGTCATGTTACAGATTACAATGTTCTTTGAATAATCTTTAATCACTTTCTGCTCCCCCTTGGAAGCTATTCCATATTAAACAGTCTGTTGCCACTCTTGAGCTGAGCTGCCATGGTAACCCACTGTTGCAGCCAAGCTGTAAGGCATCTGTGTTCTTGGGTGGGCTTACAATGATAGAGAAGCTAGCTGTAGTAACTTGTTTCTACTAAAACCGGAGCCCATATATAAAGAGCTGAATCATTTTTAAATGTAGATTTGCTTAACAGCATATCAGGTCCTCATTTTATTGTAATAATGACTTTTCGTGTTCTGTATAAGGAAACACATAAAGCTATATCATTTGCATTTTACTCACATAATGTATGTAGTTAAAACTTTAACAAAATGCAGCTTACTCACAGCATGAAATGATCTAATAAATTACATTTTGCCCATAAAATAAGTTAATAAGCTGACAGAAATGCATTTCTTCTTGTAGTAATGACAACTGGCACAATATAATGTTCTCGCAGTATGAAATGAAGGGTTGTCAAGTGGCATTTTTGTTAACATAATGATGCAAACTGACAAAATGCACTTGAAGGCTTTTTTTTCTTTTACGTTTACCAGCCAGAAAGAAAGATGTGTGCATAAGGAGAAATTCACACATAAAGGCAGCTTTTTCTCAGCTAACATTGAAGAGGAACAAGCATGTGGTCCCCTTTTGTTACCCATTTTTTACTGCAGCATGTACAGAAGTCCTTCCTCCATTCTAGGGATACAGGCTGAGACACACAGCATGGCTGAGGGAAGATGTTTGGGCAGGTGGGCAGAAAATATACTGGTTGCAAGTAACCTGATGACATCATTATAAAAAAGGGCTACAGTAATGAAATCTGAAGAGCAAGTCTGTCCAACAGCATCCCATCTCAGAAGATGAGGAGTGGTATGCAAGCTAAATTAAGGTGTACTTTAGGGGGCTAATAAGTATCTAGCTGGTCAAGCTCTCGCCTTTGAAATTGTTTTCTCGTGTAGACTCATGTCATCCTGTTGTATTTTGTCTTTGTCTCTCTTTGGTGCAGGTTTCTGTCCTGTCAAATGGCAGATAATAAAAGTATCAGGTGGGCTTTATTGTACTAATATAAATAACATATTGTGCTTCTTAATTGTAAAACTTATATTAAGGGTACATCAGCGAGGCTTCTGTTTACAGGACATCACTTTTAGTGGTGTCAAATTTTCCTGCTGAGAGTCAGGAAAGTTTGGTGGGTTGTCAAGCCTATGGAGTGTACAAGCTAGGGATGGAGAAAGCCCATCCATAGTTTGCATGAGAATGAGATGCATTCTGGAAGATTCTAACAAAAAGGGCATCTAAAGCTCGATGTGCTGGGGACACTATGACTTGTACTGAAGTTTTTGCATATAAAGACATGTTGTGTTACATTTTTCTTTCTTTCAAGGCAATACCAATAAGGGAAGACAGGTGTAATGTGACCTTGTGTTAAATAAGATTTAAATACTGTGGCTGGATTTGTAACACTTCTAGTCAGATAATGGATGCAGGTACTGCAGCTATGGGTACAGCTATCACAGATAGATGAATATATCAGAAACCATGAGGTTCTATGAAAATATTTCATATGCATTGGACAATGACAGGAGAAGTACTACATATAAGAAATATGGGTGCAAATCCTAGCCATTTTAGGAATTGTATCGTTTTGGAATAAAGCAGTAGGTTCCCAAAAATGTCGCTGTGAAACTGAAACAGCAGTGAAAATCTATTTTCCCATATTCTAGAGACAATGCTTCTTAGGAAGTATTGTATGCTGTGCATTGCTCTATAGTTTAATCATATCATAAAATCTGCTCACTTGAACACCTGTACCATAATATCTGCACTATAGCTATCTCCTTCTTTAATAAATCCCTGCTGTGTAGTACTGTTTACCCTTAGAAGTAACAGCTTAATGATATCATAAAATCTGCTCACATGAACACCTCTACCATAATATATGCACTATAGCTATGTACTTCATTAATAAATCCCAGCGGTGCAGTACTGTTTACTCTTAAAGTAACTGCTCCTAAATTTCATCACACCCCGGCATCTACTGCAATACTAGCTCTGGCTTTGTTGGAGTTAGCATGCACACTTCTATTTAACCAACATTGCTCTTATGCAGGGTTGTAGGGTCACACCTGAAATAATATTTGCCATCTACCTGTAGAATCATCAACTGGGGAGAACTCCTACTAATGCCTGAACCATCATTACATGTGCTGCTGCATATATCATTTCCAGGTGTGTATTCTTATAAATACCTGTACCATTGTGAGGGGTGTAGTCATACCACTAAGTGGGCCATCACCATGTGAACTCCTGCTGCTGCATATATCATTCCCAGGTGTGTATTCTTACAACTACCTGTACCACTGTGAGGGGTGTAAGTCAGAGCTCTATGTGTACCATCACCAGGTGTGTACTTCTGTTGTGTATATCATTTCCAGGTGTGTATTCTTACAACTACTTGTACCATTGTGAGGTGTTGTCATATCACTATGTGTGCCACCACCGGTTGTGTACTCCTCTTCTTCATATATCATTTTCAGGTGTGTATTCTTACACGTACCTATACCACTGTGAGGAGTGTAGTCATACCACTAAGTGTACTTGTCACCAGGTGTGTACTTCTGTTGTGTATATCATTTCCAGGTGTGTATTCTTACAACTACATGTATCACTGTGAGGGGTGTAGTCATACCACTATGTGTACCATCACCAGGTTTGTACTCCTGCTTCTTCATATATAATTTCCAGGTGTGTATGCCTGCAACTACCTATACTACTGAGAGGGGTTTAGTCATACCAATATGTGTACCATCACCAGTGATGTACTCCTTCTGCTGCATATATCATTTCCAGGTGTGTATTCTTATAACTACCTGTACCACTGTATGGAGTGTAGTCATACCTCTACTTGTGCCATCAGCAGGTCTTTACTCCTGCTGCTGTGTGTATCATCTCCAGATGTGCATCCTTATAAATACCTCTAACACTTTGAGCGGTGTAGTCATACCACTACATATATCATCCCCAGTTGTGTACTCCTCTACTTCATATATCATTTCCAGATGTGTATTCTTACAACTACCTGTACCACTGTGATAAATGTACTCATACCACTGCGTGGACCATTTCCAGGTGTGTAATCCTCCTGCTGTGTACATCATTTCCAGGTGTGCGTTCTTACAACTACCTGTACCACTGTAAGGGGTGTAGTCATACCTTTACATGTACCATCACCAGGTGTGTAGTCCTGCTGCTGCATATATCATTTCCAGGTGCATATTCTTACAACTACCTGTGCCACTGTGAGAAATATAGTCATACCACTGCATGGACTATCACCAGATGTGTAATCCTCTTGCAGTGTACATCATTTTCAGGTGTGTATTTTTACAACTACCTATACTACTCTGAGCTCTGCAGTCATACCACTAAGTGTACCATCACCAAGTGTGTAGTTCATAGTTCATAGTTCATAGTTTAGTACTAAGCTAACTGCCCTTGCGAGCCATTTTAAGCCTAGCCAATTATCCCTTGACTCAAACTCCCCTGCACCTTGTTTGTGTAGGCAAACAACACTTTAGCCCAGCCACCCTCCCAACTCATACAATTACTGGAATTTCACCATCATACCTAACCAGGGACCATACACATCAGGCATCCTGTTCTATAAGTACAATGCATTTGCCTTGCAAACTGTTGTCCGCTTTTCAGCTGAAATATATTTGGAGTCTTTTCAGCAGCTGCACTCTTCTTACACATTATCCAGTGAGCCTCCTTGTGACTTCTGTTGTCTTCAGTCACTATCATCATAACTTGTCACACAATTAACAAACATCGGCAACCATCAGCAGCCTACATACTTAAAGTTTTTTTATATGCTTTGCATTGGCAGTTCCAAGCATCTGGACCTTTTTTTATTATTCATTAATCCCTTATTCCATTACCTAAGTTTCAAAAGTGAACAAATTGATTTAGTACAATATGTGGGATTTCTTCAGCACTAGAACTGTAGGGGAAGAAGAATCTTTTTGCAAATGGATCAGGCAGAAGAAAATAATTACAAAAAAGGTGTAGGTGTAATAAACGTGACAGATTTATTTATTTTATTTACTTAAGTTTACTTACTGGGGTAGTACACTGATCATAACAGGCCATTTGTAGGCACAGTCCTGGTGAAGAAATTTATAAAAAAAAAATAAATCAGAACTAATCATAAAAAAATGATTCACAAACACAGAGTAATCACAGAAGGTGTCCAGCAGCAATTGAAACAATGAACAAATATTATTAGCAGAATAGAAAAACACGTGGATTAATTTTAGTAGTAAATATGGTAGGTAAGCAGCATGTAAGAGCAGACGTTGGAAGTAGAATTGATGTAGGTGAGGGAGGAGTTAGGTGATGTGGCCAGTGGTGCAGGTGGTGGGTGGGGTTAGGTGATGTGGCCACTGGTGCAAGTGGGGGGTTACATGATGTGTCCAGTGGAAAAGCACTTGCAGTCAGATTTATGGTGGAGGTGCATTTTGAGTAGTGCTCTAAAATGGGGAAAGAAGCCATTTCTTTTTAGTGAAGTGCGAGGGATTGCCAGAGTTTGGGTGCAAGAAGAGAGAAGGAATGGTCAGCACACTGCAGTTTGTTTGGGGGTCTTCACTGAGGGAGTCATTTATGGGAAAGAGTAGATGTATTAGGGTGTGATTTTATTATGGAGTTTGGCAGCAAGATAAAGGAAGGCCCCTGTTTGGAATCATTCAAAAAGAAGAGACCCTATGTGTAGCTCAGCTCTGTAGGTGACTGGAGACTGTGGTGCAATGCTGTTCTAGATGGGGGAGGTTAGAAATTAATTGGCAGATTTTAGTTTAATGGACTGTGGAGAGTATGAATTTTTTTGAGGCCCTGGCTATAATGGAGAGTCCATATCTGAGTTCCGCTAGAAGGACTCCCTTGCCTATTGTGGCTCTTGCCAGTCTGCAGAGAAATGGAAATGTTTTTCCAGGGCCAGAATAAAAGATAGCTGATTTTATTTCCTGGTGTTTTCAATGTGGTTATGGAAATTAAATAAACCTAGATATTTAAAGGATGTGGTTGTTTTGTTTCTGCTGGGGTACTATTGAGATCTGAGATGTTGAGATTTTTAAGAGATTTTTTTTCAGCTTTTGTGAGGTTCCAAATTTCATCCATTTTGTTTTGGAAGGCTTTAAGCATAGCTTATTGCTGCTTTGTCAAGAATTAAGGGAAGGAGGTCAGTTTGAAGATATACAGAAGCAAAGAAGTTTACATTGAATAAACACCTTGTGACCTGACTGGTTGCCTCATTTCTTTTCTAGTGTCAAGAGCAAAATGCAAAGAGAACTGTCCTGGTGTAGAGATAACATTAATATTTCACTTTGGTAGTCACAGAGCAGAAGGCAAACAATTGTTTCAAAAGAAAAGGGTCTGTTTTTACCCAGGCATCCAGAGTAGACAGTATGGTAGTTCAGATTACACATAACACAGAATACACATGCCTTGAGAAGGAAGCAATGTGTCTGTCTAGTCATCCTGTCCCTTTCTCTCCTCTTGCTCTGAGGTTCCAAAGCTTTTTAAATGGCCCAACCATCCTATTTTCTTTTATCCAGTCTAGCAACTCATTCCTCCTCTCTACAACGTTCTCTGTGAAAACATATTTCCTATTGTCTGTGTTGAGGCTGAATGTGTTCCTTTACTCCATCAGTCATGTTTTCTCTTATCCTGCTAGCCATAGTCTTCTTACACGTCAAAGTTGATGCCATATGTATCCATATGATGCTCTGCCATCACTTGTTTTGTGAGAACAGGTCAAGTTCCCTAAACCCCTCTTCACATGACATTTCCTCTTATCCCCCCCCCCCACCATTCTTTTGCCTTTTTTAACCCTCGCAGAAATGTTCAATCTTTCCGTCATTAAAACATTGAGAATTGTGCATGGTACTCTATCTGTGGTCTTACAATGGTTGCATAACGGCATATCATCACCATTCTATCCCTGACAGGTACATTCGCAGAAATACATGCATTTGATTTGTCCTTTCTGCTTCTCTACTGTAGTAAATCAGAGTTTTCTGTTTTCTGTAAAAATAATCCCCACACACACACGCACGCACGCACACACACACACACACACATATATATATATATATATATATATATATATATATATATAGATAGATAGATAGCTTACCTTCATAATGTCGATGCAGCTTCACCATTTCGTCACATCGTCAAATCTATTTTGTGAACTCCGTAATATTAAATGCTCCAAATGCCAAAAAAGAATTTGAATGCTGACATTTCTGACTGCGCCACACCTAACACTTGCTAGCATGAATCAAGAAGGGGGGTGAGAATGCACGGTTTGGAATATCAGTATTCAACTTTTCAGAGTTCGGAGTTGATGTAAGTGAATTTGATGATGTCCCGTTCAACATTTTGAAGGTACACTATATAGATAGATAGATAGATAGATAGATAGATAGATAGATAGATAGATATAGCTATATAGATATAGATATATATGTTTCATGGCTGACTTATCACCTACCAGATGACACATGGTACACTTGTAATAGATGACATGGACCTGACATCCTGCAGATCATTTCCCCAAACTACGTCCCTCATCAGACTTACATCTCAGTCAGATACTAAGTCCAATCTTAATGTCATCTGCAAAAGACATTGATCCAGTTTTCCAGGTCATTCAGACCACATTTGAGTGCATTCAATAAAGATTGGCCTAAGAGAAGCTACTATTGTATAACATTTGTCATTTTCCACTAACAGAGCACCTCGTTACTATGATTTTCCACTTTCTGTCCTCTAACCACTTCTCCACCTGCCTGCACAAATTGCTAATTGCTGTCATACCCCTTATATTTACAAGAAACCAACAATGAGGGCCATGTTAAAGAGTTTACTGAAGTCCAGCTAGATCACATCCACAGGATCGGGTCTATATTGGAACATCGAACATCCAAAACATCGACCGCCATAAGGTCAAACTTGGAAGATTGAAAGCTGAAAATATCGAAGCTGCGGAATATCGACTTCTTTCTCAGGGAAAGAAGTCAGTGGGCCATTTCTGCGGCTTCGCTATTTCCTCCACTGTGGTGTGATCTTGGAGTTGGTATATTTAAGTAGGGGGTGTGGTAGGCACAGCCCCCCACGTTAGAAATGGTTTGTGGTGTGCGTGTGTTGTGTGTCTGTTTCTCAGAACAGTGATTTTTTTTCCCTGAGCTGTCGATCATATCATATTTTGAACTTCCAAGTTTGACCTTATGGCGGTCGATTTTTGGAAGGTCGATGTTGTGATATAAACCCCACAGGATCATGTCTACCACTGTCCTGGCATCCCAGCAGTAGAACTGAATTATGTTAGTCTCTCAGGAATTTCCTATTCCGTAATCCTGTTGGAATTCGTTAAGCTCTAGAATCCTTGTGAGCACTGACATTGGGAACATAACCATCGCTTTGGGAACACAACCATTGCTTTGGGAACATAATCATTGCTTTGGGAACACAACCATTGCTTTGGGAACATAACTATTGCTTTAGGAACATAACCATTGCTTTGGGAACACAACCATTGCTTTGGGAACATAACCATTGCTTTGGGAACATAACCATTGTTTTGGGAACATAACCATTGCTTTGGGAACACAACCATTGTTTTGGGAACACAACCATTGCTTTGGGAATATAACCATTGCTTTGGGAACACAACCATTGCTTTGGGAACACAGCCATTGCTTTGGGAACATAACCATTGCTTTGGGAACACAACCATTGCTTTGGTAACATAACCATTGCTTTGGGAACATAACCATTGCATTGGGAACATAACCATTGCTTTGGGAACACAACCATTGATTTGGGAACACAACCATTGCTTTGTTTACTGGTGAAGTCAGACACTCATTAATATGTAGGTCCACAGGCTGTTCCCTTTGAAAATGAGCATCAACCCTGCTTGCACCCAGTCCCTGAGACAACTCCTTACCAAACAGATGTGTTGGGGACCTTCCTCGGGAGCTCAGCTACTGCCCAGCAACCCTCATGAGAATCCTGGAGGGGATGTCATCAAGACGTTTTAATTGTTCTACCTTAGGGCCTCAAACATCTTCCTCTTTTCCTCAGATGTTATCATTTTGTGTTTCTACCCACACACCCTTCCTCTGTTCTACCCTACCAAACTGATATTTTCTTCCCTTTTCCTTTTGAAGCACTGATGGGATATATTCGTTTAAAGTTCTCACCTGCTCCCTAGATTCCTTATATATCTGAACTTCACAGGTCAGTTCACTCATTGCCCTACCTGTCTTCTTTCACTGACCCATATACCTAAAGAATGTGTATGTTCTACCAATAATGACTGCTGTTCTACCAATAATGACTGCTGTTCTACCAATAATGACTGCTGCCAGTATTTCCTTCAGTGAACATTTCATCCTCCTCTCAGACTTCAGTGCCACATTTGTGAACAACTTTATAAAATTCTCTGTCTCGTACTTGTACAAGTTACCATGGGGACTACAAAGAATGCTGAGACAGCAGAATTATGGTCTATGTGGATGGACATGTGTAAAGCAGATGTTCTGAGTCATTTGTATCTTCTACAGTAGTAAGGGGGGGGTAAGAAGTGGAACCAACTGGGTACATCTGCAGTTGCCTATCATCAAAGAGAAGGTGAAACAGTTTCTAACAGTGTTCAAGTGCATAACTGGCTTCTGGGCCAAAAAGATCTCCCATTGTTTATCCCATTCATCCAAAGTAGTCACTGCCAAAGGAGTTACCCTTTCTCAATTTGAATATGGGCTCTCAATTTTTGCTTCTGCCTCCAAGAAAAACATTGTCACACTCCAGACTATCTTTAACAGCATCTGTTGATTCATTGCAAACTCACCTCTCTGTGATGATCACTGTATCACCATAGAAAAAGCAATATGGTTACCCATAAAACAAACATGGGCAGGGCAGTTTGTAGATGCCCTAAGTCATAGGCATTTACAAAAGCCATTCTAGCCCATGGGCATTGATAATAGGGAAATTTGTGGCATGAAATGGCTGAGTTGAAAAAAGGCTATAGGATTGCTAGTCTAGTAACCTCCTGTGATCCTATGACCTTATGAACATCTAAACAACCTTTAGGATCCCAGCTCTACAAACAACTCCAACTCCATACATTTACCCCCTGAAAGGCAGACTTCAGGAAAAAACTTCCTCATAGATCCCGAGGTACTACTCACAAGCCACACCAATTGTCATTACCCCTAGAACCAAACTCCACAGCACTCCACATGCTTTCTCCTTTCAGGCACCTACTCTTTGGAAAGCTCTCCCCATTGACATTAAGGACATCAACACATTCCAAATTCAGAATGCAAATCAAAAAGCACTTCTTCATTCAAGTCAAATGCTCCTGCTTCAACACTGGACATATCACCTAACCTACCTCCTTTCTGAGTCTCTACTCTACTCTCTCAAGATTTACCGAAGATTGACTCACTTTAGAAACTAATGTATGTAGTATATGTTACACTCTGCTTCATTGTACATTGCACTGTGCTTGTTCAGTGGAATGTATATATACAGTTTCTTTCTACATAATTAGTCTAAACTATTTTATTGCTTACACTTCTGCATTATTTTTTGTGAGATGTTTTGTATTTCACCTGGGCTTAGCCTGAAATTGACCAGTATTGGTCAGTACAATACACCCATCAACAAATATAAATAAATACATAATAAATAAATAAACACCCAAGGAATAATCCAAATATGAAAATGCTTTAAAATGTAACAATGAACAGCCAAAAGCAAAAGTCACCTGTAAAGAATGAAAGAAATCAGCTTGTATGCAAAGTTGCATATTTAAAGAATGCAAAGTAAAAGTATCTAATCAGCAAAGGAAAGAAGTGTTGACAAGAATACATGAATGACACTTAGGAACTGTGAGGTGCAAAGAAAGCATGTCTCCTACCCACAACATTATATACCTCACACAGTACTTAAAGGGCATTGTCTGTCTCATTCTTTTTTCATTGCTTTCCTAATGTGGTCTGCAGTTTGCATGGCACATGTTACATTCTCTTTAAGCAACAGTATTGTGAAACTGGTCCATTGTGTTGCCTCACTGAGTGCTGCCTCTTTAAGAAACAGTATTGTGAAACTGGTCCATTGTGTTGTCACACTGAGTGTTGTCTCTTTAAGCAACAGTATTGCGAAGCTGATCAATTGTGTTGCCAACTGAGTGCTGTCTCTTTAAGAAACAGTATTGTGAAACTGGTCCATTGTGTTGCCTGACTGAGTGCTGTCTCTTTAAGAAACAGCATTGTGAAACTGGTCCGTTGTGTTGCCAACTGGGTGCTGTCTCTTTAAGAAAAAGTATATTAACTGATCAGTTGTGTTGCCAACTGAGTGCTGTCTCTTTAAGAAACAGTATTGTGAAACTGGTCCATTGTGTTGCCAACTGAGTGCTGTCTCTTTAAGAAACAGTATTGTGAAACTGGTCTATTGTGTTGCCTCACTGAGTGCTGTCTCTTTAAGAAACAGTATTGTGAAACTGGTCCATTGTGTTGCCAACTGAGTGATGTCTCTTTAAGAAACAGTATTGTGAAAATGGTCCATTGTGTTGCTTCACTGAGTGCTGTCTCTTTAAGAAACAGTATTGTGAAAATGGTCCATTGTGTTGCTTCACTGAGTGCTGTCGCTTTAAGAAACAGTATTGTGAAAATTGTCCATTGTGTTGCTTCACTGAGTGCTGTCTCTTTAAGAAACAGTATTGTGAAAATGGTCCATTGTGTTGCTTCACTGAGTGCTGTCTCTTTAAGAAACAGTACTGTTGAACTGGTCAATTTTGTTCCTACACTAGTGAATGGTGTTGCTGTACTGCGTCCTGTCCTGTGGGATGTTTGCCTGTGTTTGAAAATAACCTATTGCTCACTTTTTTGCTTTTCATCTTTCATTTTGTCAGACTGTCCATTTGATGTTTTTCATTGTTTGTGTCAGTCCAGTGAGAGGTGTTGATTTGTCTTCTAGAATTTCTCCAAGTTTTTGTCAAATGTCTTGCCTGTCATGCTTGAGACTTATCTTTTTCACCAAAGACAGGCATGCTGTTAATGAAAAGGTTTTTAAGAGTAAATTCCTTCATCCATGGAGTCAAGAAAAGGAAACAACAGAAGTGGAAATTAGCTTCAGTATCCATTTCTCAATGGCCATCTGTACCTAAATCAATATTAACAAGTATAAGACCCCTAAACAGCAGTCTAAGAAGGGTAAGAAATCCAGACTTCCGAACTGAGGGGAGGGGTGGCCGGTGGTTATGAGAAGCACAGAAATGACAATAAAGAGCAAAAAATATAAGGACTTGACTGTTTTGCATAAAAAGTAAATCTAACAAATGACAGTAACCCTGTTTTTTTTTTCAAATTTTCTATCATGATGATGTATAAAGCTGAGTTTTATTTGATGAAGATAATAGCCTAGGTAAAGACTGACATGGCTTCAAACAACACAGGAGTTTTTCTTTTTACCAAGCAATCTTCAAACACTGGAGTAATTTGAAATGATTATGCTCAGGTTTAAGTCATCAATGAAAATGCAAACAGCTGTGATACCTGTGAACAAACCCTTGTATGATCTGGTTCATTCCACACGGTCACAAAAGAATACAGGGTGTTTGTACAATCCAAAAGTAAAGCTAGATTTGGGAAAACAGCCTTCTAAGTTATTCTGACAAAGTTTGCCATAGTAATTTCTTTTCAGGGATGGCAAACTCCTTGGGATTCTGCAAATATATTGCTGCAAGAATCTTTCTCAAAGAAAGGCAGTAAGGAATATGCTTTGAGAAGCTGCTCTTTGAGCAGGAATTTCCCAACAAAACTCTTACTTTCAGGCACCTGAACTCAATAGCAACATTCATTTATCACAGCTGTCTAGGGAACCAGCCTGTCTCCATACTGGACTTCAACATACTAGGTGGTTCTTCCATTTTCCTTCTAGGTCTTCTTTGCTATGTAGAGTAGTTTAGGGATTCATCTTCACTGTCTTCATTTTTACAGTGTTATTTCTTCTTCTTGGATTTCCTTTTTCTGCTACCACGTTATATCTTCACATGAGAACTGCTATACTAAAACAGCATGCAATTGGCCTGCTATGCTTAGGGTACAAATATAATATAAAACTCTCAATGCTGCCTAAACTTGATGAAATGACTTACAAATTATGTTGCATATGCAGGATACAGTTCAGAGGAGACACCCATTGTGGGATAACCAGGACATGTTTCTCTTCTGAATTGGAAGAACTCTGGAAGGCCTACTTGCTCATATGAGCAGGTCTGTGCTGGTGTAAGTGATGGGGAGGGGTACTTACAGTCCCAATTGTTCTCTCCTGGGAACCCAAACCTTGGGGAGATGCTGCAGAACATGCAGCAGAAAGGTGGTTGACTCCTGGATACATTCTCTTGTCCTTCAATAATAAACACTTTTGAATACTTGATTAATTCTAACTGGATACATTCAGTAATTTTAGTACCCTGAAAAGACATCTAAAAGTCTACTAGAACATGTTAAAGAGTTTCCCTTAATAGTAGAGAATCCTAAACCAGATGCCACCATCTCTGTAGGACTCTGAAGAAGAATCTGAGTCCTGTAACTGCTGTTATGCTTTCCCCAGACATAAGGTCCAGGCCTGTGGACTGTTTCTGGTAGAGGATTCTCACATTCTCTGCTCTAACTATGAGGGTGCTGGACTATCTCACATACATAAGCTACCTTTAAAGAAACCAGTTAGAAAAAGGTCTCTGAAAAGTTAAATCAGCTATGAGAAGATAATGCCACCAAAGGTATACAGCTTTATATGATCACTTCAGGTAGTATAAGCTCCCACAATGTTTGAAGAGTACATGACTCATCCACTGGAGCAAGCAGGGCAGAATGCATTGTGATTAACCCCCTGCTATCAAAATTGATTTTGCCTTATCTCCTCTGCTAAAGATTTGAGAATGATCTTCAGACTTACCCCCTTCTAAGGGCTATATTGCTTGGCCTACAAAACTGATAATCAACTGAAAGGGCTCAAGCAAAAGGAAGGCTGTCTAATGTCCACCCTGCTTCTGGACTTACCAGGGCCTTTGACACTATCTCCCATAACCTTCTCCTATCTAAACTCTCTAATCTAAACCTATCCCACTCTTCTGTGAACTTTTCTAGTTACCTCTCTGACAGACAACAAGCTGTCAAATGGAAAAAAGCTACCTCCCCCTTCCTTAATACACCTACATGCATACCCCAGGGTTCCATATTGGGTCCCCTACTGTTCAACATTTTCATAAATGACTTCCACCAAAACATTCCTAGTGCTAAACTGATTCAATACACAGATGAGTCCACAATCATCTGCACCATTACTTCCATCTCCATTCTCTTAAAACTAACTCAGGATGCTTTCTCTTATACCAAATGTTGGATGATAGACAACCACCTATCACTCAATGCATCAAAAACTAAAGTTATGTTATTTTCCTCTTCAAAAAGTACCATTATAGACAAGAACTCATTCTCCATTACTAGTCAAAATAATACCTCTCTCGAGGTAGCATCCCATGCAAAGCTTCTAGGAGTCCTTGATGAACAGTTAAAATCTGATACCCACTTACTAACCAATATAAAGAAAACTCACCAGAAACTCAACATGCTCTACCTCCATAACAGCTATATTACTCCCACTACTAAACTTGTACTCTCTAACACCTTCCTCATTCCTTCTCTCCTATATGGTGCCCCACTTCTTACCAACCTTCAACCTTCTCTCAAAACAAAGCTATCCTCCTGTTATAACAAAATGTTAAGTTTGATACCGACTATAAATCCTCCTCCCACCACTGCAATGCCCTACACAAACTAAATTGGCTCGAACTTCCCAACCATCTTACCTATATTCAAGTTACTCATGCCCATAAACTCATCTTTAATCCCTCCATCTGCCCCTCCCTTGCATCCTCCTTCAAGATGCACCTACCCAACAGACATCTAAGATTCAATAACCAGAATTTGCTTGAACTGCATAAGCCTGCTCATCCTCCAGGCAAACACCTACTATCCTTTTAACTTGCCTAGCTTGCATCTGGAACTCCTTTCCACCTCTTATTCATACTACAGACAACCACTCTCCCTTTGAGACCCTGCTTCATTCCCATCTTAAATTCCTCTGGGAATGTTCCTGCTCTCATCCGACATGACTCACCTCTTTTTTCCCCACTTCTCACACTCCTTTACTTCTCTCTTCTTCATCATACTGAGCATCTCTGACTACGACCATCTTCATTTTTCTCATTAGCTCCTACTCTCGCTCTACTTTTTATTTCTTATTGTCCCCCCTTCTTACATTTCACAATTATCACCTCTTATCCCCCTATCCCACCTTAACTCTGCTAAGATTTCATGTAAAACTCTAATCTCAACCCTGTGTTATTTCACATTGTAACAAATCTAACAGGAATATGCGCCAATGGATTTTTCTTATTAATTGACTTATGTGTGTGTGTGTGTGTGTGTGTGTGTGTGTGTGTGTGTGTGTGTGTGTGTGTGTGTGTGTGTGTGTGTGTGTGTGTGTGTGTAATTTTACCTTTTGCTTTTTCGTCTGTATTTTCACTGCAATCATGGATTTTTTGTCATGTTGTGTAATACCATCGTTCTTCAATAGTATTACATAAATGTAAATGCATTGTCTTCATATTATATTGTTGTCCATGGAGCTTTTCTACCCAGGACTCCATTAAGAACGGGCTCTTCTTGGCCCAGTGGACTAAACCAGTAAACAAACTGTAAAATAAATAAATAAATAACCTTTTGTAGCTGGATACCCTTCCATCTGCTGCAGGGGTCCTTTCAGATGTTGTTGCAGTTAGTGGAGACCTTGGTTCCACTGTTGCAGCCCAATCATTGCCAGCAGCCACCTGGACAGTAGCAGACCTTGAGGTCATTTGTTCCAGCAGAGTTACAAAAAAAAAACACATCAACATCCCTCCAGCTTCTGCATACAGTAGGGCATGGCATCTAGGTCCAAAAATGTCATTATTCCACCATAGTCCTCTCTTCTAAGACCAGTCATAGGGTACAATGCTCCCTTTGGTATGTTCCTGACCAGGCATATGCAGCAACTTGAGCGACCTCAGAGGTTCCTTACAAAAAGAACTCAAGGTGTAACAAACTTGCCTTATACAGAGTGCCTTAAAGCCCTTTCCCTGTACTCAGTCTCTTACAGATTCCTGAGGGGTGATCTATGCCTGGCTTACAAGGCATCCACAAACCCCACACTTATGAATCTCCTACATATTCGTAAGTCAAAGACTACCAGAAATACAAGGTCTAGGGATGTGAATTTTGTCTGTGACATAAGCAGATCATGCTGGAGTGACAGATATGTGTCCCAGAGACTGTCCCTCCTATGGCACAGGTTTCCCAATAATGTGAAGCTGGGTTTGTCAGTTACCCACTTCAAGTGCAACCAAGACAAGTGGATGGGCAATAGGAAATTTACAGCGGGCCTGGCATCCATGTCCATTATGGACAGAGGTAGTTTATAAATGCCTGGACCTCACTGTCCTATTTGGATACAGGACATCATTTTCTTTCGGGAAAACTTGGCTAGGCTTCAAAAGGCCCCCTGGGTTGTTAGCCTAATAATAGTGTATTAATCTTTGAATGAATCAGTGAATTTCCAGGCTTTTAGTAGATGATTTTGACAAGTTCTCACTCTGTGTTTACTCATTTTTCTCTCATCACAGAAGATTTGCGAATCAAAGAAGTAATCCTAAAAGGGTCCGCTATGCA
This sequence comes from Protopterus annectens, assembly GCF_019279795.1. Taxonomy (NCBI): domain Eukaryota; kingdom Metazoa; phylum Chordata; order Ceratodontiformes; family Protopteridae; genus Protopterus; species Protopterus annectens. The sequence goes on from NC_056743.1 coordinate 1,941,577,068, forward strand.
GTTTTTGTCTACTCAGCACCACTACTTATTATACCATCCACTACTACTATATTATACCCAACACCACTACTATATTATACCATCTGCAACTACTATATTATACTCACCACCACTACTATAATATATGTTCCACCACTACTCTATTATACGCACCACCACTACTATATTATACCATCTACAACTACTATATTATACCCACCACCACTACTATATTATACCATCCACCACTACTATATTATACCATCCACAACTACTGTATTATACTCACCACCACTACTATATTATACCATCCACCACTACTATATTATACCATCCACTACTACTATATTATACTCAGCACCACTACTCTATTATATCATCCACAACTACTATGTTATACTCACCACCACTACTATATGTTCCACCACTACCCGATTATACGTACCACCACTACTATATTATAGCCCCCACCACTACTATATTATACCATCCATAACTACTATATTATACCATCCACTGCTACTATATTATACCATCTACTGCTACTATATTATACCCACCATCACTGATATATTATATGATCCGCCACTATTAAATTACACCCAACACCACTCCTATATTATACCCACCAGTACAACTATATTATATCATCCACCACTACTATATTATACTCACAACTACTACTGTATTATACCCACTAGTTATACCCACTAGTACTATTATATTATAGCCAGCACCATTACTATATTATACATCCACCACTGCTATAGTATATCACCCACCACTCCTATATTATACCCACGACCACTACTATATAATACCATCCACAACTACTATATTATACTCACCATCATTACTATATCATACCAAGCACACCTACTAAATTATATCCTTCCACCAATAATATATTATACCATCCACCACTACTATATCATACTCACCACCGCTACTATATTATACCATCTGCCACTACTATATTATACAATCCACCACTACCATATTATACCCATCACCCCACTATTATATTATACCATCCACCACTACTATATTATACCCATCACCCCACTATTATATTATACCATCCACCACTACTATATTATACCCATCACCCCACTACTATATTGTACCATCCACCACTGCTATATTATACCATCCACCACTACTATATTTTACTCACCACCCCTACTATATTATACCAACCACTACTATATAGTACCTTCTATGACTACTATATTATACCCACCACCACTACTATATTATACCATTCACCACTACTATATTATACTCACCACCTCTAGTATATTATACGTCCACCACTACATTATACCATCCACCACTACTATATTACACCCACCACTACTACTATATTATGCCATCCACCAATACTATATTATACCCACTACCCTTACTAGATTATACGCATCACCATTACTATATTATATTCACCACCACTACTATATTATACTCACTGCATATAGTATATCATACCAGGCTCAGGTACCACTACTATATTATACCATCCACCACTACTATATTTTACTCACCACCCCTACTATATTATACCTTCTACGAATCCTATATTATACCCACCACCACTACTATATTATACCAGCCACCACTACTATATTATACCCACCACCACTACTATATTATACCCACCACCACTACTATATTATACCATCCACCACTGCTATATTATGCCATCCACCACTATCTTATTTTACCCATCACTACTACTATATTATACCATCCACAAGTACTATATTATACCATCCACCACTACTATATTATACCATCCACCACTACTATATTTTACTCACCACCCCTACTATATTACCAACTACTACTATATTATACCTTCTACGACTACTATATTATACCCACCACCACTACCATATTATACCATTCATAACAACTATGTTATACTCACCACCACTATATTATACCATCCACCACTACTATATTGTACCCACCACCTCTACTATATTATATTTTGCACCACTACTATATTATACCATCCACCACTAGTCTGTTATAACATTCACCACTACTATATTGTATAGACCACCACTACTATATTTTATGATCCACCACTACTATACTATACGATCCACCATTACTATATTATACCATCCAGCACTACTGTATTTTATGATCCACCATTACTATATTATACCTTCCACTACTACTATATTATACTATCCACAAGTACTATGTTATACCCTCCACCACTACTATATTATACCATCCACCACTACATTATTATACCCACCACTCTTACTATATTATATTCACCGCCACTCCTATATTATACCACCACCACTATAATATACCATCCACCACTACTATATTATACCCACCACAGTATTATATTATACCCACCAAGACTATTATATTATACCATCCACCAAGACTATATTTTACTATCCACCACTACTATATTATATGATCCACCACTACCAGATTATACCATCCACCACTACTATATTATCCCTTCCACCACTACTATATTATATCATCCACTAGTACTATATTATACCCACCACCACTGCTGTATTATACCATCCACAAGTACTATATTATACCCTCCACCACTACTATATTATACCCATCACCATTACTAAATTATACGTTCCACCACTACTATATTATATCATCCACTACTATTATATTATTCCCACCACCATTACTATATTATACCATCATCAGTTACTGTATTGTATCCACCACCACTACTATATTATACCATCCACCACTACTGTATTATACACAGCACCATTACTATATTATGCCGTCCTCTGATACTTACTCCATGTAAAAGTTGTTACCTTACTATAATGCCCTGCACATCATAGAGAAGAAATAAATTAGTGAACCCATAGTTTTATGAAATTTACTCCTGCTTTTTATTGTCCTAAAAGACAGGGGGGTGAAAGTCTCATTCTAGAGCTCAATGGATTAAATACCTTCATTACAATACCCACATTACAGGATAAATATGTCACATGACTTCCCTGTACTCTTGCAGAGCAAGGACTGGATATACCTCCTGGAATTGCAAGGCATTTATCTCAATGTCTAGGTCAAGGAAGGGTCATGTGATGTTCTTATGCTTCCAGACAGAAAAAAACATTATTAGTAATTTCGTACACTTTCCTTTGATCTTTCTTTGGACAAGAGGTTGTTCATAATACGAATGGTATCTTCCACCATCAATCTAAGATTAAACGTCCCTTACACCAGGTTTAATAGTCAGACCTTGTACTGAATCTTGGGAAACCAGTGGATCTCTCTTTAATGCAATACTAATTGCATCTGTTGTCAAACCTGAGCTCTGTAACACTCCTTATGTGGTCCAAACTGTAGCAACAGGTTGCTACAGTTCAAAGTAAAAAAAAATATATATATATATATATATATATATATATATATATGGGTCTACGACACATGCTCGACTAGCATATGTCCGAATCACAAAATATCGAACACCCATACACGAAAGCGCTTAACATCGAAAAGCGCTTCCGTGTATGTGTAGTTCAAAAAAAAATCTATGTTTCTGCATGCACCCCTGCACCCCCCACACCCCCCTACTTTATTATTCTCACTCCGAGATCACACTACAGTGGGGAAAAGGGAATTTTCCCTTACCCACACTGTAGTCCAATCTACGAAACAGGCACACATACACGGAAGCGCTTGGCGATGTTAAGCACTTTTGTGTATGTGTGTTCGATGTTTTGTGATTCGGACATATGCTAGTCGAGCATATGTCCGGCTCCCATATATATATATATATATATATATATATATATATATATATATATTTTTTTTTTTTAAATAAAACCTTATCACTGTAGTAGTCCGTGCATGCAGAGTTTAAGCTGTAGCAACTGTTTGATGCATTTGTAGCAAGCAGTTTGTTACAGTTTAAAAAGAAGAACGTTTTTTAACTAAAATATGAGCACTGTAGCACTCTGTACAGGTAAGGTATAAACTCTAGCAACTGTTTCAAAGACAAATTATTATGTTTTTAAATATATTGAAGGAGGGTTGTGGGCAAGACACAGAAACTGGACCTGAATGTCTGGGACAGAAATGAGGCAGGCATGTTGTGTATCTGTCCACCTGGTTGTTGTGCCAGTAGAAGGAACATACTTTTTTTTTTAACTCTTCAGTGGAAGAGCTGGGGGCCAGAGGTTAGATCTAACTGTAATAAGCCAATCGCTTACAATGTAGAAATTGGCACTGGTTTATATTACTAACCTATGGTTTTGGTTGAACTAGCTATGCTTTTGTGCAACATTAACAGAACAGTTTAGAGGGGCAGGTATATTCTGCAGAAGATACAGCTGTTCTGGAATAGACTCCCCATCCACCTTAAACAAAGTTCATTCCTGTCCATACTCAAGTGCAAATTGGATCTATAGATGGGAAACAGAAAATGTACTCCGGGACTGCCCCCTGTACCATTAATGGACAGAGGCAGTTCCTAAATGATTTATGCTGTGCATGGATTCCTTCACATTATATATATGATCCTAATTATTATTATTAGAAGTAATATATATATAATTGTTGACCATGGGATGGGTAAGGCCAATATCTAACTAAATGTGAAAGGTTATTTCAAGCATTAAAAGGGAAATCGGCTAGGCTTAAAATGACCCACAGTGGTAGCTAGCTGACCTATGAATCCATGAACCAACACCCGAATAGTTTTTTTAGCATCACCCAGCTATATCCATTTTTTCTCTGAGGCTGCTCACCCCCACTTCTGTACTTTAGTTATAAGCTTTATGATAGCCTTATGTGTGATTGTCTGAGAACCTGCGTTACACTTCACATTTTAACTACAATGGAAACATTTTCTGCCCTATCTAGTTCCTTTCTTCACCTCCATTTCTTTGAATTTCTAAGCACCAATCCATGATCTGTTATCTATCAGACAAACCCGTTAAAGCACTTGTTCAGATACTCAGTGTTCAACATCTACGAATGCACAAGTATCTTTTATACTATAATCATTGTCTGTACTTTCAAGTAAATGCAATCTAATTACCAAATAAATGTGTGCTTGTCAACGTAAATTATTTAAAGTCTGTTCATGTATATTATGGAATGTCTGTTTAAAAATGTTTGTAGTATGTTGGAACTTTTATCCACAGGCCTCTGCTAAAAAAGGTTTGACCAAAACTAGCCAGACAAACCAAGTAAAAATAAATAAATAAATAAAAAATAAAATAAATTAAAAAACGGAATACCAGTCTATATCCTGCATAAAAGGAAGGAATGTATCTGTGGAAATGGAATTTATCCAAATGTGTTGTCTCTGACAGAATTTCACATTCTAGGTATTGTGAATTCCTGGAAAGGTAGACAATGTCAGATAAAGGTTTCTCTGCATGAACAGTCAATATCTCACAGTAATATTTGTTATTATCCAGGTACTTTAAGCTTGGGGCATTCCGGTTATGAATCTCTTTACTACCACAGGCATTGGAAAGTGCAGCTTTTCTCCTTCCTAATTCCTTATCCCTATGGGCATTATGAAGAGACACTGATGTATTTCTTGATCCATGGGACTGCTATATGCTTTTTACCCTCTTCCCCAACTTCAAGTACATTCCCAAAACGAAAGTATGAAGTTCATCCTTAATCCTTTTCATATGATTCTGATCTTCTCATAGTCTTAGAGTTTTCTGCCTGGAAAATGTCCATCAGCCATTACTTTGTACAATGTCCCTAAATATCTTCCTGGGCTCAGGTATCCATATCTCAAATCCCTGAAACTCCTGCACAGCACCTACTATCCTTTGGAGCAGGCCCTTCAGATCAGTTTATTATGGCAAATTATGAAAAGTTTACCAGTCAACTTCCTTACTGTATAAAATAAAAATAAAAGGTTGTCTCTCTTGGTCAAGGACACATCTGTCTTTTTCGCTGCTCAGAATGTCTCACTTAATTTGGTCATTCGCATCTCACTTTCTGATGCAAGTTTATGGTATTCTACTGGTTTTCTAAACGTAGTACTTTCTCACTCTTATACAGACAACAGTGGCCAGTCCTTAGTGTCCTTGAGGAGTGAGCCACCCCTTGTCCCGCACTCTCTGGTGAAGGATTTCATTCCTCAATAGGACCTGAATTTTATGCTGGAAAAAATGTACTCTTCTGTTATCAAAGCTGGTAATGTCAGTGGACCTCAGATTTGTACTCTGGAAACCTCTTGTTCTGGTAGCAGTCACTTTGTCTCACTGTATTTCTGAGCCACAGGTCTTGACTGTTTCAGAAACTTACCTAATTTTTTCCCAAGGATAGCATTACCTTGTTCAGCAATCCAGTTTTTATTGTCATGGTCTTTACAGTCACTAATCAGTCGAGACACCTACTGATGTTCACTCTGGTCAAGTGCAGTACTGGACAACAACTGTGGAATACTATATATATATATATATATATATATATATGTATATATATCTATATCTATATATATATATATATATATATATATATGTATATATGGGTTCTCTTTATAATTTCCTGACTTTCAGTATTTCGAAATTATAATACCGAAGCCTTGAAATTCCGAAACACCAGAAGCACGAAATTCAAAATACCCAAGTTCGGAGCTTCTAGTGTTGCGGTGTGTGAATGCATAGGTGTAAGTGTAGGTAAGTACGTATGAGTGTGTTGGTTAGGGGCTTTTGTGTATGTTAGTGTGTGTTTTTGCTGTGATGTGTGTGTGCAAGGGGCTGTGAAATGTGTGTGTGTGAGTTACCTTTCTGTGTGTGATTGTGCAATCTCGGAGTTAGTATATATAAGTAGGGGGTGTGGGGGTGCAGCCCCCCATATGAAGGGTGCAGGGGGGCTTGCCCCCCATCATGTCTGTAGTGTAGGATTGTTTGTTTGATTGTGGGGGGAGATTGTGTGTATGTGTGTGGTGTATTTGCACTGTAGGTTCGCGGTTTTAAATTTCTCGGTTATGGGGTTTCGGTATTTAAAGGTTTTGGCTATAGAATTTAATATATATTAAAAATGATATAACAGTTAGTCTAGAACTACTGTATATATGTTTAAAAATGATATAACTGCTAGTCTAGAACTACTGTTTATATGTGCAAAAATTATATAACTTCTATTCTAGAACTACTGTATATATATGTAAAAATTATATAACTGCTAGTCTAAAACTACTGTATATATGTGTAAAAATGATATAACTGCTAATCTAGAACTATTGTAATATATGTGTAAAATTATATAATGGCCAGTCTAGAGCAAAATCCTTGGGAAGAACTACCAGAGTTCCATGTCCTTTCCCAAAGTAAGGGGGGAGGAAAGGTTACAATGTAAAGGTTGTCCTACTGCCATGCCGTGCCATGCTGTGCTGGCCGTTGTTCTTACCATGACAAGCACAAATACAATACAATATGTCTTTAATATCCAGACCTAAAAGGAAATCTCCAAGCTGGCCTGTAGCTCTGCTAAACTGCAAATCTATGTTCAGAGCATGTTTTAGTATAGTGATGCTGATTGGTGTTGTTACATACGTATGTCGCGCGTTCACTTGCTAGGAGGTCTGCTTCACTGCATGTATTTCTATCCAGTTGATAATCTCTTTTTGTCTCAAAGTTTTATGAGTTACTCCCCACAACAGTGATATGGCACTGAGGGAGCTCCTATTGTCCTTCCTACCCCTAAGAAGAATGGAACCAGATTGTCTGCAACATCCAACTCGCAATACCTTAGTGGTCTTTGTGACTCAGGTGCAGCAAAAATGTGCTTCTCAGCAGTGCCATTTTGTTTTTGGGTATGAGCTGGAAGGAAAGCAGAAGGCCACTTATTGTATGGATGCTGACCTAGAACTTAGTAATCACTTAGTAATCCTTGAATGTCTGTAATAGAAAAGGTTATCTAGCTGTCTTAATGCCAGATGTCAGGCATCTTCTTATTAAGTTTATGTTGCAAAAGTATCGTCTTAGAAATTTACTGTTAAGGTGAGTGTCTTATGTCATTGCAGGTTGCTTCAGGTACTCTTCAGAACAACTGTTGTTTAAAGTGTATTGCTCATTTCCTGAAGCATCTTTGTTTTACAGTTAATTTCATTTTCAGTGAAAGTCACAAGTGGTTTGGAAAAGGAAGATTATAATGTATTGTTTGACTTTTTTAGTTTCAATCTGTACCCCAGTTTTCTCCAGAACCACATCCACAAAGGATGCCTTGATAGGTCGTGGGCAATGATTTATGTACACCTGCAAAGCACAGGGTAAGAAAACGCTTATTTAGAAGAACTGCTTGTTACTTACATTGTTGTTTCTCTACTAGATCATCACATTTGTGAAAATTCAGCATGCCTTTCTAGGATGTAAGATGCTTTTATTGGTTCACTTAGCATGGAAAAATTAATTAAGGTTTCATGTTTCATGCTGTCTTGACAGATCTATTCAAGGGGCCATCTTTATCAATAAATTAAAATACAAAGATAGTAGACTTTTTGCATTGAAAACTGTTTAAAATGGTATTGTAATTGTCAATGAGGTTTTACTCAACTTGAAGGGTTTGTTATACAACCATCTCCCTGCACATGTTTCTCTGGTTTACGTCAAATTGCACAAGGGGCTCTGTTCATAAGTTTATACCTGCTGCCATATGATTATCACTTACTTTTAAGAGTTCCTGCAAGAAAAGAAGAGGATGCACAGAAACATTGTCTTTATGATAAAATTCCACAAGACGTATGGCAAAACAATAAAAATTCTTTAATAACTGACGTCACCCCAGCACAGCAACCTTCAGGGGCTCAAAAATCAGTTATTAAAGGATTTTTATTGTTTTGTCAACCTTCTTGCAGTATTTCAGCATTTTTTATATATTTATTGCAATCATATAAATAATGCTGGCTTTATATTGGCCAATGTGAGTAGTGCCTGTAGCATGTCTAGAAACTACAAGGTCTGTGTATGTGTGAAGATGCATTCAGCTGGGTGCGCCTTTTCTACAATGTAAAAACAATATTAACATTGTAGTTCTGTCTCTCCCCTAGATATTATGTATTATTTTTACAGCTTAACAGTATAATAGGTCGGACATAACATATTAGCAAACAGGGTGGCCTTGCTTTGCAGGAAAACATTTGGGGGGAAAAAGAGAAATGAGAAGAAAAGAAAAAAAGAAAAAAGGAAAAAAATGAAATGTAGCAGTCAGAACGAAGTATTGTAACCCACAGCAGAAGCATGAATACTGTTTACATGAGCAATTAAGACAAGTTTTTATATAACAAGGGGGAAATTAGGAGCACCTTTGAGAAATGATCCCTGTGGAATGATTTTTGTGTACAGATGAATTCTTTTGACATTTTTTTTTGGCAAAGGCACTAAATGCTATGTAGTTATGTATGGCGATTTGCATAAAGTGCTTTGTATGTGCAAATGTTTACCAAAAACATGGTACAAAATTTATTTGTGTTACTTAGAAGCTATAAGAGAAACAGTTTATAGATTGATGTATTCACTCACAACATATCTTTTTATCCCAAGAGATTTTTGCTGTAAAGCCAATTTATGTGAAGTCCATGGAAATATATCTGATAAAGAATTATTGATTGTTTGAGAAAATATATTCAGTGCAGCTGCAGCATATTACAAATGATCTGGGTGTAAGCCCAAGATAAGCACAGTGTGCCCTCAATAATCTGTAATTACTGGGACCAGAGACGGCCCAAGCTAGTGAAAAGCATGGGAGTGTCAGCAGCATAACAGGTAGCACACTGTGAGTTCTATTCCCACACCAGGTACATGGATTGCTGGCATTGCAGCATAGGGTGGGGTTGGGGGGTGCTACACTCCTAACTGTGCTGTCCTTCATATGAAGCATTAAACTGGAGTCCCATCTGCTTGAGTTGGTGGTAGCTCAGGTGGATATAAAAGACCCCATAGCAATTATTGAGAGGGGAAAGTTCCCTGATGTCCTGTCTAAATTTCCCCTAGCAGTATAAATACTATATTGGGTCTCCCCTGAAAAGAGGCTACTAGCCTAGTGTGACTAGCCTGATCAGCAAAGGATAAATAAAAAGACTAAATATCCTATCTCAATTTGGAGGCATCAAAGTCACAGCATGGAGGCTGTGGTAAGTATTAGCAGATATGCAAAACATTTTTGTCAAGGGATTGGAGAGCTGTGCTGAGCTGACCTGATATTTAAATGCATGAAGGATAATGTTGATCTAGAACAGAATGCTAATCCGGACTTCTAAAAGGCATGGTCAATACTATTTGCACTTAGACCTAAACTGAAACTAGACATCTGACATCAAAGGCCTTCCCCACAACATAACAACTGAGGATGTGTACACTTCTTACTTACACATAGCTTGGTGTAACATAAAGTGCTAAGACAACATATCCCCCCCCCCCCACTGCACCCCATGTTTTTCTGCCATGCACACATTTTCATTAATTTCATTTGTTAACCAGTAAGACAACTAGATGCAACTGACATTTTGCAAGGAGCCACACAGGATCCCTGCCTAGCTAAATGCCTGACTTGTTCAGTATCACATGATGGGTAGAGACTGAAGAAATTAAACCCTGGACTACAGGATGAAGCTTAGAATGTCTCATAGAGTTAACCCTGTGCAATTACTGCTGGTTCAGACTAAGTCCTAAAATATCAAACCAAGAGAAAAACACTGTTAGCAGCAGGAAAAAGTCAGCTCACCTCCAGAAAATTTGTTATATTCTTTTATTCACAGGTAATGCCAAAATAAAAAATCAGACTGTACGCTTTCATCCCCCATAAAACAGGGACTTCATCAGAATAAAGGTGTAGCCCATTCTAGCTCATTTATATGCAATAATAATTAATGACATCACAATTTTATAAAAAGTTTTAAAGGCACCATCCTAAAAACACATTCTAAAACATATACTAATAACACTAGTTTTACTTTTGCTATATTAAAGCGAGTCATGCCAAAACCTAGGGGGGATGACTACAGAAGTTTTATTGAGGAGAGAGAGGTAAAATGGCAAATAAGATTACAAGCTGGGCAAGAACCATGTCTTAATGAAGTTATCTCTCTCAAACCTATTCTCATCAGAAAATCTATTATGTAGGTGTTTGAAAAAATGTTAATAGATATTTTAACTAACAACAAACAAAATTGTTATTTTAGGGCATTATTTTTAAAGAATTTTTTTACATTCAATAGTATTATTAGTATGTGTTTTATAATGTGTTTTTAGGTTGGTCCCTTTAAAACTTTTTATAAAATTATGATGTCATCAATTATTATTGCATATAAATGAGCTAGAATGGGCTACATCTTTATTCTGATGAAGTCCCTGTTTTATGGTGGATGAAAGCACTCAATCAGATTTTTTATTTTATAATTACATGTGAATAAACAAATATAACAAATTTTCTGGAGGTGGGCTGACTTTTTCCTGCTGCTAACAGTGTTTATCTCTGTGTTTGAAGTTGTATTTGAACACTGTGGTTGTGTTTTTGGTGGCTTAAGTCCTAAAATATGTCATTAGAAAGTTCCTGTATTTAGTGCCTAACTCTAATATGATTTGTAAGTGGTTCTGCAATCATCAGCTCACAAGGCAGGATCTGTGCCTACACTGGTTGTGCTGTCTGGGAGAGGTGCATTACGTGAGGCATTCAGGATCCACATATGCTAAGAGTGGTAAATGACACGATGGAAACCAGGACCCACACCTGCAAAAGCTGTACTACCAAGAGGAGGTTCATGGCATGAGGAAGCAAGGAGCTGCTCCTGCATATGTTGCACTACCAGGGAATGGTGGCAGGATACATACCTGCATGGATTGTGCTACCTGGGAGAGGTGCATGTCATGAAGATGTCAGGACCCTCATCTGCACAGGTCATTCTGTCTGGATGAGTTGCATGACATGAAAAACTGTCACAAATGCCAGAGCTTCAGTCTAACCACCTGCAAGAGAACAGATGAGATGATCAAGGGCCTTCAGCCATCATTGAAGATGCCAGTAGTACAAGGTAGCCAGTGCAGGGACAGACAAGCTGGTTCTTCACATTATACCTGATCAACATAGGCTGAATGGCAGTATGTATGGAATTATGAGGCCAAACACTGGCAAAAGCTTTTCTTCAGCCTCCCTTCACAAAGATTGTCCAAATGAAGTCCTCTAGTCCCCATTGGCCACCAGTTTCCTCACTACTGATTAGGGTATCAGATTTAAGATGATGACTGGCTAATGACGTGAGAAGCAGGAGAATCGAACCTCAACAGCCATCATGCGAGCTGAATGCTAGGATGTCTGCACATACATTCCCACAATACAATTTCATAAGCTTAAGTGTGTCTAGTCATATTACAAATAAGTCCTTAAATTCCCCCAGAGATCATACTTGAATTTGAGCAGTTTACTCCTCTTACCTTCTCTAGTGTCAAAGAAGGTTCACCTGCTAGAAGAGAGGAGAATACCACAACCCCACTAACCACAGTGTGCAAAGACAGCCCGTACACTGGATGTTTGTATGCTGTTTGATGCATAGATGGAACTACCCTCTTTGGTCGGGAAGTGTACCCTTTGGAAGTAGGTTTTGTTACCTATGCTGTTTTCCTTGCTGGCCTGTTGTGACCAAGTAACACTTGTGTGTGCTATTTCAAATGATGGACACTTGACATCCAATACCCCAAATCTATCTGTTGCAAACTTGTTATCTTATGCAGATTGTGAGTTTAGGCCTCCTCATTAGCACAGAGAATAGCTTTCCTCCCATTCAGTCTTCCTCTGGAAAGGGGATTCTGAAGATCCTGAGGTGCTTATTTTCAAAGACAGACAAGTATAATGAGGTCCACTCCCTCTAACTGCCCTCTGGATGATCCTCTCCTTTAGGCGGACTGTCAGATGTATGAGGTGTACTCTAGAGTGTGCTGTTGCTCAGGTACCTTAATCACTGAAATGGCTGACTCATTATCATCGGAAGGATGATGAACCCTCATCCCTTGCATGCATCTCTCCGAAAGGATGCCATTTCTGCATCTTCAAAACATGCACATTCAATTTCCCGTACACCTCAATAAGATGGATACTCCCTATAATAACAGAGTGAAGTGATATCTTAGCAAAACATCCCAAGGCAGATTTCTGGGTTAATCCTTTTGGTTCTGTGCTAACTGTCTTACCTATTTGTCACTGATCCTGTCCTCCCATCTGGAGCAGGTTTTAAATGTCTGCAGAGCAACCGGAGTCTGTGGTCAAGGTGTCTATGTAAAAGACCCCTGCAGAGAGTTTCTCAGTGTGCTTTCCTAGACCCTACTGTAATTTAAACTGCATTATTTCAGTGGCCATGACAGCAGGCTCAGGAATATGTCTGAGCGACAGCATTGTTTAAGCTCTTATTTAAGAATGAGCTGAGTTTGGTCATTCTGAACGCGTTCTTCTAGGGTGAGCCTTTTCAGGCAGCTTCCCTAGACCTGAAACCAGACAATAAAACCATGAGACAAACACAATGTAGATTGTCGTCACTAAAAGGTAACAAAAAAGGATGCTGTTTGTATAAACAAAACAAAATTTATTCCAAAGGTTACGTGCTTTTTTAGCTCAGTGTCATTACATTTAGTCCCCAGTATTTCACATTAATGCCCTCATTTTGTAAATCGGGTCAAGTAAGTAAAAGTGACTTATTCTGCAGTGCACTTAAAATGCATTAATACATATTTTATTCACCAGTCACCCCTGACACTGTGTAAGCAGATCCACAGTGTGAGAAAGCTTGTGGTAATAGCCCTTGGCCAATTCCATTGGAAGGGAGAACCAACTTTGCCTGGGCCAAAATGGGGTCAGCACAATGCTCTTTGGGAATTCTTTGAGTCTTCAGTGGAACTGCATAAATAAACATTCCCGTCCAAGGGAATGAGAATGGTTCTATCCTCCAAACATGGCCGCAACGATGTCTTGAACAGAATTTTTCCAACTGTCTGTTTTGAAAGGAGTTGAAGAGAACTATTTGAAATGTTCTCCACATCTGGACCAAATCTAGGCAGACCTCTGTCCTGACTTTCCAGTTGTGAGGTTCTGTCCAGGATATGCTTAGTCTGTCTGCCACTGTTTTGCTCTTAGGGATTGTATGAGGCCTAAAGCATCACAGAATGCTGTAAGGCTACTGCCCAGGCCATCACTGCCAACTGGCAAAGGGTATGATCTTGTACCCCTTATTTGTTTGGGTATCACATGACTGTGATGTTGTCTGTGACCAATAAAAGAGGACCTGGAGACTCCAAGTGCTGAAGAATGTTTAAAGTCTGAATCTCTGCTAACATTTCTTTGACATTTATGTGCTTTATAGTATCTGAAGGACCCTATTCACCTTCCACTTGAACTCCCTTGTACAATGCTCTCCATGAAAAATCTGTGAACAGTCTGTCTAGGCTGATTGAACTGGAGTCTGTAGGGGGAAGGGTAGGTCTGGATTGAAAGAAATCTGATCCCACCACCACCGCAACTCCCATTTTGTAAAATCCAGTACTAGTACTTGGAACTCCAAGAGAAGCAGGTGCTGGGTCCACTAGTTTTGTTTTAAATACCACTGAATCTTTTTCATGTGGATTCTGACCTGTGGTGTCATGAGCATCATTGATGCCATGAGGCCTAGAATTTTGAGAAACTCTCTTGATAAGGCATTTTCTTGAAAAGAGAAATCACTTAAAATGTTGTGAACACTCATGACCATGTCTTCTGGTAGAAAGGCATACTTTCTTCTGTGTCCCTCATACATCCCATGAAGACTATTCTTTATGAGGGTATGGGGCAGGATATTAGAATGTTCAAACTGAAGTTGGAAGCAGATGGCATGTGATAAGCATCCTTCAGACGTAAAGTCACCATGAAACAGTGGGTTGGAAGAAGGGGTAGGATTGCCTGCAGATTGAGCATTTTGAACTTGGGTACTATTTGAAATGTATTTAGTTATGCCAAATCTAACACTGGTCTCCATTTTAGCCCCTTTTTGGGTATCAAAAAGATTATGTTGTAAAATTCCTTTTCTTTTTGTGATGCAGGAATTGGTTCTATAACTGCTGCATGCAACAATGTGAAGGTATACCAGGGTGAGAACAGGCATCTCCGGTCTGGTGGGTGCAGGGGGATTTCCATGAAGGGAGGAGGATTTTCTGTCCACTGCCAAGAGTATCCTCCCTGAAATACCCTCAGCAGCCATTTGTCTCAGACTAATCATGGCCAGGCTGCTGGGCTAAGCTAAATCCTGGGGAAAAGTGAAAAGGGACGAAGGAGACGATACCCTGAGTTTTGACATAGTTGTTCTTTCCCTAGGGAATAATTTTTTTTGGGAAAGGAACCCCTTTTATTTTTGTTTAAAACCATTAATCTCCTGCCATTTCCTCTTGATGCCCTGACTCCTGCTAGGCTGGGATTTTTTTTTCTGTCCTTCGAAGTGGGATGCCTTGTTAGGGGAGAACCTAGCACTATGAAGCCCCTTTCTTACATCACACACTATAACTCTCCCTACTACCACCACCATTATATATAATATTTTAATCTCTTCAATGTTTTAGTAATATTGTAAAACCTGGCTATGTATCACTCCCTATAGGCCACACCACTTTTCTTTTCCACATAATCTCCAATTCCACTCTTTACTTTTTACCTCTACATCTTATGTCTAGTAAATAAATTACCTCTGCATCTATTTTGCACACCATTCAAGCACTATAATTCTTCTAAGATCACATTTCAAGTTATTCACTTTCAGTGATGTTATAGTTATTTTACATGTTCCCCTTTTTTGCACTTTTTCATTTCAGTTAATATTTCTGCCTCCCTTTTCTCCCTCTCACCTTTAATCCAAAAGAACCTTCCATCTTTTTTTCTGACTCAAAGCTCATACCTCCCTCTTCTTCATCCTCTGTTTCTAATACCCCACATCTGTTTTGCATCTCTGCATGTGTTTCTTTCTCATTTATTAGTTTCTGACATCATCTAGTGCATCTTTTTCTATATTTTTACCTTGTAGTTCCTCATCCCACCCCCATCCTTTCATCATTCTCTTCCATGACCATTTCTTGCTTGTTCTCTCCCCTCATTTTCCTGACTTTGTCTTTCTTTATTAATTAGTGGGCAATCAAACCAAAAATACACCTCACATCCACATTTCCTACAATATGGTTTACAGTTTTTTTCTGGAATATCCAAACTCCCTTCATTGCCCACACCTTCTTTTTATAAAATCGTGGATTAAATCTGATTCAGCCCCAAAGAAAAAAACATTGGCTGTCCCTTTTTTCTATTTATTATTATCCCACTAGGAACTTGCTGCTACTTGTTATTTTTTGTTTTTAATGTTACATAAACATCTCATCTCCAGTCGACACTTTTCTGTCATCCACGTTTTAATATCCTGCGCATTCTGACATAAACTTAGAAACATCATTTTTAATTCATTTTCTTCAATGTCAGTCATTCTAAATTGTAACATCAGTTTTATTTTTAACTGTACATGCAAATCAAATGTTGATAAATATAATTCTCCAAAGGATATATATATTACTTCTCCTTTCACATTCATTAACAAGTTTTTTTTTTTTTTTGCTAATGCAAATGTCTTAAAATTTCTTTCAAAGAAACTCTTGGTTTCTGTATATGTTAATGCCCTAAAAATTGGACAAACTAAATCCAAAGGGTATATCAATATGGTCTAAAACACAGTACCTGTTTAGTTGTTGTTCATACTTTGTTTTCACCCTCATCACAGTCCATTGCCTCCAGCACTCAACAGCCCCAGTCTGCCTCCTCTGCACCTGCACATCCCTTTCTTTCTGCAGTCCTTCACTGGAACCTGCTACTGCTACTGCTACTGCTACTGCCTGAGGTTTTCTGTGGAAACAAAGCTCTGGGCATCTCTGTATCTCTCTGCATCTCTGTTTACCACTCTCAACTCCATCTTGCTGCCCAACACAGAACATGATGTTAAAAACAGTTACTGCACTGGCTTGATGTGGCCTCCTCTGTATCCACACCATCATTTACAGCATCCTTCTGTCTTTCGGTCATCTCCTCATTAAAAAGTATTTTGTCCACAAGCACACTCCACTGCATGGCCTCTAATTCTTCTGGTTCTGATTCATCCATCATTTTTTTGTAAACCAGAGTCATACAGACTCTCTGATGCCATGATATTCACCTCTAAAGCATATTTTTCCTTATGAATTATACTTCTATTCTCTCCTTCTCCATCTCACATCCAGTCACAGCCTTCATCTTAGATTCAGTTATCATCAGTAGCAACCTTCTGGTGCCACCTAGTGATCCCCTCACAAAGAGTAGGAGAAGTTACCCGATGGTCTGGCCAGATTTCCTCTATTCATTATGAATACCACCTTGGGTATCCCCTGGAAAAAAAGCCACTAGCCTAGTTCATAGATAGTCACTAGGCTTGCAGTCCAGGGTACCATTGATGAACCTAGCCCAAACTCCCACTTGTTCCTAAGCACTGCCTGATTAATTGACTTGCTCAATGTCACACCATAGGCAAATGGGGGCTGAGGGAATCAAACTCTGTACCACAGGAACTAGAGTTCATACCCTTAACCCTCTGTACTAGCTGCCAGACAAAAGATAATGGTTTCACTGGGG